>NC_071980.1:986663-1225968 GCF_026283585.1 Hylaeus volcanicus | reverse complement strand
GAGAGAGAGAGAGAGAGAGAGAGAGAGAGAGAGAGAGAGAGAGAGAGGCCACGGCAACCGCCGTCCAGCGCATTTGAATACGCGCGAATAAATGCATAATAATTAGGTCAGTTTTGCTCGTCAGCTGATCCTGCCGCTATCGCGCGACGAAACGGATATTAAGTGCCTCGGTGTCGCTCGAGGAACATCTTCCTCCTTCGCAAAAATCGATCCTGTCCAAGAAACCATCGAATGTCTCGAGGATATAGCTAACAAATTATTTTGAAAAAAGATACGTTTTCTAGACAACACAGTTTAAGAAGAAGCGAAAAACATAAAATTGATTTCTAGCATAAAATTGCAAGACTGCATCTATGAATTGGGCGTGGAAACGAACGTACGCGAGGGCCGTTCAATCTCTACGTCGATGTCGTTATCGAAAAACGAGGGGGATAAGCGGGAACGATTATTCGTCAGTTATTAGCGCACGAGACACGCTCGACGTGGCTGACGACGGGATAGGAGGAAAAACACGACAACCGGTGAAAGTAGGGGTGGTACCCGCTGAGGGTGGTCGATCGGGGGGCGCACTGCGTCGAGGGCGAGGATCGACGGGAGAGCGACAGGATTGGATTTTTATTTCGGTTTAATTATCGCGAGGGCAGGTAATCGCTCGGTTTGCTTTCCCGTAGCGCCCCTCGCGGGACTGCTTGTACAAAGGATGTTGAGGCAATTACGTTCTGCCATCAGGTAGTTAATGTTGTATCGAAGACATCTATCCACTTATATTTGTTTAAAAAAAAAAAGTATACTCATCGTTCTATGATTACACATTGATAGGTAAATCTACTAATATCATTCGTAACAGAGCAAATACAAACGTCACCCGAACATAACTGACGCTCTCCTCAGTAGACTCCACGTGTCACTCGAATTCGAGCGATATGCCAGTCAACATGTTAAACAGAAATCGATCGTAATGGCTAAATGGATCATTATAGTCGCCGTTAGTATTAAAAAAGTTACGTTGTTCGAAACGTCGTGAAGACGATGCTCGGTTGACGTGAGTTGAAAACTGTGGTCAGCAAGGAACAGTCTGCTTAGAGGAAGAACATCGAATGAAAGCGGACCAGCAGACGCAGAAAGCAGAGTTTGAGCTGAATTTGAGTCGTGGCTCGTCAGGCAGGGCACGTAGCCACGGGCTGCGCAACCCGCATAGCAAATGCCTCGACGGCAGTCTCGAACCGACAGCCTGTAGCCTCCAGGCTCGTGTGGTTTTATGCAGACACTGACCTTCGTTCCACCCCTGGCCTCTACCACCCTGACCCCTCCGCCTGCCGACCGCGGCGTCATCCCCGCACCAGTCAGCCGCCGCGACCTAACGGGGAAAGTTTCAAATTCGGGTGCAAGGCCACCGGAAATCCGGTTTATTCTGACGCGTCCCGCCAGATCCTCGTCACTGCATTTAGCCGACCGTTCCATCGGCCATCGACGCCTAGAAGTCTGTGCAACATAGTCATTCGAACGAGTTGTAATAATTCTGGGACGTAAGGATAAACTATAATCTTGTTTACTCTTTCACCCTTACCACTCTATTTGCCTAAAACACTGTTCTTCGACGGGCGATAATCGAATAGCGTTTCGCGAGTGTTCACCGCGTGAAAGACCGATGGATGCGCGAGAATCCGCGGATGAAAAGCACAGACACAGGAATAGAGGCGTAGAGCTAGATCCAAAGAGGTAAAGGAGGGTGTTGTGCGGCGCAGAGTCGCGGTAGCGGACACCGCACGAGGCATTAGCACACAATCGAACGGACGAATCCGAATGCGAATGCGGCGCTCCGGTGGTGCGGTGCCGGAGGTCGGAGGTCAGACCGCCAACTTGGTCCCCATTGTGTCGGCGGTCGTTCTCGGCTCCTCCTGACCAGCCCCTCCGCCCCTCTCAGCTGCTCGATCGAGTCCGCGCCCATTGTTCCGCGGCTTCCACGCTTACGAATCAGTTTAGCCGCGCAATACCATTCGGTCAGCCGCGCGTATTTATTATTATTTCATGCCGGCCAACAGGAACAAACGCAAATCGGCGCGGCAAACTCCCGATCCGACGCAGGAATTCACCCCCCTGTGTAAATAACCTTCTCGAAACCCAACTTCGGCACGGGTTCCCTCGCGGAACACGTCGTGGCTCGACTAACACGGATGTCGAAGGTGTTGCGCGATTCTCTCGCATCGAAATCCAGATATGAGCTTGGTCCAGAGCGGAGATGCTCGATTTTCGTATTCACGTTAACTTAGCAACAATTATGTAACTTTCACTATTATCGAATGAACGCTAGATTTATCTCGTTAATCCTAATAAGAACTATAATTTGCAGTATAAAAATAATACAATAAAATATGAAGACTCTACAAGCTGAGAAGTACAAACTAGCACGTGACTCCATGTAAAAGTCCACTGCCGCGAAGATCCGATGCTCGCTAATTACCGATTACCTGGAGACGTTCGTTCCCTTCGTTCCAAGCGAGAAACAAAACTGCTGATTCGCGCGTTAACGAGGTTGGCGGAGGCACGGTCTGCGGGCGTGCCCAACGCTGTGGCTGCGAAAGGGCAGGCTCACGGCGACGACGAGCTTCGGCAAGAAGCGAAATACCGCGAAACGTACGCGTATCGTCTCTTTGTCCCCGATGGTCCCGTGACGTCCGCTCGGCGGACGGGAGTCGCGAACGGGATCGAATCGGGGACTCGTGGGACCGGGACGAGCAAAAAGGAGCACGGCCAGGCTGGAACGGACTCTTCTTATCAAGATACGAGGCGACCAGTCTCCCTTTCCGTCTCTGGCGACAACACGCTCGAATTCAGGATTCGCGTTTTCGTCACGCGCAAACGTCGTCTGAACGTCGCCCGAGGGTCCCGCAGTTGGTCCCTCGAGATCGGACTGGATCGACGGGAGGCTTACAGTGGGTGTCGACCACCCTCAAACCCGGTAACTTTTTGCCCGACATTAATTGGCCCCGCTATAAAACGCGAAGGTTGCGCCGCTGGCTCTCACACAATCCAGCAACGAACGCACACGCACTGCGGTCGCTGCTGGACCGCCCTGCGCGGCCGCACGAATCGAAAGTTAAACGAAATAAACGTTCGATGCCGGTCGTGGAGCCACGATAAAAACTCGTCTCCGGCTGCGGGGCACCGCGAGCATCGATCGTCCACGTCGAACGATCGCACCGCTCGATCCCGCGCGCTTACACTCGGCCACGCGTCTCTTTGCCCCTGCCGATCCAATCCGAGAACCATGGACGACTTCCAGGAACGCGGCTCGCTCTTTACGATTATCGTCGATCGGGTTTTCAGTCACCGATTCCGCGATCTTTCTTTCCCCTGGCCCCGTTATCGTCGCCGGGAACGAGCCTCGGAACCGTGGAAGTGGATGCACGATCGTCGAATATACATAGAAAACACGTTCATCCTCGGAATCTCGGAGAACGAAATGCGCTCGACGGAGACAGTAACCAAAAAGTGCGTTCGGGGAACCTGGATCGCGATATTCGACCACGTAACACACACATTAACCATTTAGAAACTTGCGAGCGCGACGTCGAAAGGATCTGTATACTCGGAATCCCGTAAGAATAAACACGCTCGACGCAGAAAAGAACCAGAGTGCGTTCAAGGACCCACGGTCCCGATATCTGGTCATCGAAAGAGGCGCGGATCACGGAGAGGGCGCCTCGTCGGCTGTCTAAACACACTTTAAAGATTTGAAAACATAATGGCGTCGGGCTTTGACCAGATTTGCATGTCACGACCGTGCGCATCATATATCTGGATTTAGCGCGACGCTCGGCTCTCTTCCCTGCTTCGCGCCACACTCTTCGCGTGCTGGGGTGGAGAGAGATGAGCAGGGGTGCCTTCAGGATCATTGCAGAGGTCTCGACGACGCGGAGACACGGAGGGAGCCGGAGGAGATCGTGAAAGAGACGCGCGTAGACAGAGACATTGTCGGGATACGCCGACACATTAACACCGCGGGATTATCCAATGAACCTGAACGTGATTTACGACCGCGCGGTAAAGACCCCGCGAATTGTTGCTAAACCAGACGACGCTTACTGCGATATCTCGTATGTTTTGGTACCGAGATTGTCGCAATTAAACTACGAATCATTGCATCGATCTTGCTCAAGCTTCGAAAATATCATGCTACCGAAATCTACCAAAGATCGAGGGAGGTTTCGTTCTCTTATGTAGCACGTGAGTCGACGAACTATAAAGACGTTGGCAGCTACCGTGCAAGGATTTTGTTAGATTTCGCCGATCTCAAACATGTTGTGATCATTGTAAGGCTCGTTTACCAGATTCTGCCTCTGGCGTGACGCTATTAATCGTTTGAACATCGTCCAATTATTCGATAGTTTATTAGTGCACCATTAGTTCGAAGAGAATATTTAAATAATTAATAGTGTGGCGTCTAAGGCATGAACTAGTAGATATGCCATACCGATGAGTAATAGTAACCGCTCGAACATCTCCATTAATCACAGACAAGAAGACGGCACGAGTACTAAATAAACACGGCTCTCTATCGACGTGTCAACTACATTAACACAAGAACTACACTTCGTCCAAGGACAGATTCTTTCAACAATTCTGCTATGCAAATTTCTCTACTACCATTGTCAACTCGATAAATACGCCCATCAATCGAATATCTGTAGTATTCGATTCCTTCATTTGAGATACAATGGACAGCACCCTTTCGAAAACCCCAAAAGAGTCATTAACTTCTTCGATCGTGCAACCCTTGGTGCGATCGCGTTAACGAGCCCGATCGATCCCGTTTGAAGCAGGTTTCACGGAACGCGTGGTCCAGGATCACGTACGCAGTCTCGCAAGCACGCAGTCGGGCAGCCAGGCGGCTGAGCGAACGGTCGGGCAGCCAGGCAGCCAGGCAGGCGAGCACGCACGCGTCCACGTGCATAATGGGGGTGTATAATACGCGCGCGTGGAAGACAATGGACGCATTGTGCAGGTAGATACGTATACATACATGCAAGGGGCGTACAAGCCGAGCGTCGTTTGGGCATATTGACAGACTAATGATCGCGCGGAACAAAGGCCAGACCGTCACGTGGTCACGTGGTCACGTGATGGACCGTTTCCGGCGCGGCGAAGCGCCGCGGAGGCCCGCGACTTGCATTCAACCCCGACCGATGGACCGACAGACGACACGCATCAATCAGCTGGACCGACCGAAACGACCGCTTCTGCCTGTCCGAGCAGGACAGGGGCCTGCACTCGTTTCTGCCTCGATGTCGTCTCGTCCTCGAGCTGATATTCTCCGGGAGAATTTGCGGCGCGCCCCATTAACTCTGGCAAGATATTAATCGCGTCGCCCGAGCCCGATGACAAGTTGCACGCTGACAGGAACTTCTACGCAACGTGTACGTTGCTACGAGAATTAAGCATACGGTGCGCGGTAGCTCGGTGAACTACGCCAAAGCCTGACCAAGTGGTCGTTTATATCATTAGTCGCAGTTGGCTGATCTTCGAGAATCCCAGGACAAATCTGACAAAGAAGATCCTTGCCTACCGCAGGTGTCAGCATATATCTGTGTGTTGAGAATCGTCCTTACGAATGACAAGTGCTTACACCGATTGTGAATAGTTTTCATCAGTGATTTTTAGAACACGTTGAACCAGCGGGAAATACTGCGAGGCGAGACACCGTTGTCCCATGGACCGCTGGTTTCGGAGAACGTTAATTACGTGATTTTAAATTTTAATACGAGAGGCGAAGGGTGGTGATAACGGGCAGTACATGCGTTGGTTTTGCGGAAGACAGGCGATACGCGTCGGTTGACAATGTTTAATTTGACGGCCGATCGAACCCCTACCGTCACGATCGTTTTATTTTGCATTACGCGATTTTGAATTTTAATTCCGCATAATAGCCGGTCGCTGTTAATTTTTGAAGGACAGAAGGGGCGTGTCAATTGTCCAGACCGATGGAACAATCGGGCTTGGCCGGGTGACTGTCGGATACCCTACATCGATTTCACGGTATCGCTAAAATCACCCTGGCAAAGAGGAATTCATAGAATTAATCGAACACGACGGGGTGACGTCCATCTACCCATCCATCCATCCATCTATCCAAGAGACGGGTGTGTTCGTTTCGCGCGCATTAAACAAACACGCAAGGAAGCAAAGATTAACAATTTCGACGAATTTCTTTCGTTCTGTTTTTTTTTTTTTGTGAAATCGAAGAACTTATCGCCACGAATACCTGCTACGGTAAATTAGCTATCGACGCAGGTTTTAACGATACGTTAAGTGACGTTTAAAAACGACGTTGTCGAGTCGGGGCTTTGCGCACCCCGCTCTGGGCGCCGAGAAAGGGTGGCTTTCCACAGCTATTTTCGATCTCCCCGGTGGGGATAAGAAACGGAAGGGTTGAGCCTCGGCCGAGGCAGTCGTTTTAAATGCATAAATAATGAGCGGCCTGTTAGCGGAACGTGGGACGGAGCGGGGCATGTTGCAGTTCAGATTGCCGCTGGAAAGGAGGCTCTTAATTTTTTTCGTCGAACCGCCTAAGCGCCGTGGAGGCTAACTGATACGAATTGCCTCTCGAGGCCACTGTGTTAATTGTACGCGGATTTCACTGGCCGGCGTTACAACCCTTCCAGTGAAGTCACGCGATGACTTAAGGAACAATTGGAGGAAATAGATGTAAACTATCGAACGCATAAGAATCGTGCAGTAGATGGGTCCGGGTTGCAAGAGTGGAATTTCGAAATCGAAATAAAATCATCAAGAATTTGCATAGACGATTCACCTCAGGGGGAATTCCGTAACGTCAAAGGTCCCGTAATTCTCCCAGAGGGAGAAAGCCAGTCGGGGTAAAAAATTGGTTCGACGGATAATTTGGCGGGAAGCTGGAGAGGATCGGGCGTAATTTCAGCGTGTTCGGGAGAACGATCAGGTGGCATTTGGCGGTTTGCTGGCTCGTTTAGGCAGACACAGAGACGGAGCCGGTTGTCGGGGAACCTCGTTGCGGCGACGAACACGGCGTTGTGGCTCCCTCGAGTTCCCTGGATCCCTCCTCTCTCTATCCGTCCGTCTATCCGTTCGACGCGGCTGTTCGTTGTCTCTGTTGCTCCTCGCCCGGGAGTTCTCTCCCCTCGTATATCTGCGAGGAGTGAGAGATAGCGGCGAGGACGAAGAGGTTTCAGGGTGTACACATATAGACGGTACAGAGCGGTGGGAGCCAACCGAAAGCGGGGAGAGGAGAGAGTGGAAGCCGCTAATGAGGCCGTGTGTAATTAGGGAGCTCTCGCGGCCTAATGAAGCGCTTACCTACCTTAGCTACTAACCCCCTTCGGCCCCCCTCGAGCCACCTACACACCTCGACGCCGACCAACACCGAGGCCACGAAGACAGAGGCCAAGGGAACACACCGTGCCCGGCCACGACGTTACGGTTCTTCTTTCTCACCGTGAACGAAGAGACCTGCGACCGACCGAGGACGCCGATCGATTCTCCTCCGCGCTTCCTCGCCACCTTCTATCCGATGATCACGCTCGACGCCAGGGCACGGAACGGAAAGTGCCGTAACTCGAGGATACAGCTAGATGCACCTCCGCGCAACGCGTCCAAGTCTCGGACCATCGTGGGATTAAGCGGTCAGGGATGGACGCGGCTAGATTATCGTGCGATAGATTCTCCGCTAGCAAACGTTAATGAGATTGGTTCTCCGAAAATATTTACCAACGATCCGATTATGAATCAACGTCATCTTCAAAATAGTCCCTTCGAGAAGCCACGTGTCATCAAGTTGGTCTACTACGATCCCCGCATTGTCATCGCGAATGGAATCGTTCGTCCTGAGTCGAGTTCGTTACGTTACTTGTTATCGTCGATCGATTTCTCTCCGATAATTAAAGATTAGTTCGTAGGATTCACGAACACGGCAACGCGAAAATTGAGGGCAAGATATCGACAAGCGTTAATCTCGAACATCCAAGGGTGCTGTTCGCAGAGATCACCGGCCCAAGGATCCATTAAGAGCGCTTTTAAGACCAGCAGGATCCGAGTTGGTGATCGACCGCGAAAGATGCGTCCCTGGTCGTCCATGGGGGGCTAAGCGTGGGCTCCTTATCTCTCAATTCACTCAGCGAGCGAGCGAGCAGACGTTCGTTGCTTTTCCTTCGTCGTCTCTTTTCCTCTGATCCTCGAGCTCTCCGATCTCTTGGCGAGAGGAACAGAGAACAGCAGGTATGAGGAGGAGGAGGCGACGCGGAGGGTTGAGAAGACACGGCTACCGGAATCACGACTTAGCCTTCTCCACTCTTCACGGATCGACCCGTTATCTCCCCGGCCATTTGCATATTAAACTAACTCACAACGCGCGGCATATTTCAGGGAGTGCGCGGTGGTGCGCGCGCACGAAAGACCCAATAGAGGGCGCAGGAAGGCGCGGATGGTGCTCGACACCGATGGAGGAAGATTTTTAGAGCAATTGTTGTTACTCCGTTTTCAAAGTGACAAAATTATACGAATCTACGGAATGTAATTTGAAAACGAGATACATAGAGGATGTATAATAATTTCGTCGATGATAGTGGCACGAGAGAGTGAGCAGAGGGTGTAGGTAGAAGTGGATAACGCGGAGAACGCGTGAAGAGGACGGGACGGTAGCGAAAGCGAGAAGCCGATGAGGTCGAGCCAAATCGTCGGACGACAGGCTTTCTTTTGCGTGCGAGCAGAATGCTTTCTTTAACGGCCAACTTGTTTCCAATATGCATTGATAAACCTGTCCTCGCGGACCGCCACGCGGCTCCTCTATACACCCCGATCGAAGATGCCTCAGCTTCTTGATTGCCGACCGGATTACTTCTTCCTTCGGGCCACTCATGGATCATCGGTTCCTCCGAGGTATTCGCGGATAAATTGCGATCGTCGCTCCTGCAATTTTCTGCAGCGTCCAGACGATCGTTCGTCGTAGATATATATTTGCCGGGCGCAAAAGAGACCACGATGGAAATTGAGCACCTTGGGAAATTGGACGAGCGGAACGCACGCGCGTTCGTCCTTCTCCACGCTTAATCAAACAACCGAGCTGCACCGCGGCTTATTTTTTTAACTCCCGACTTCTCAGCTTTGCTGGGCCTATCCTCTCCGCGATCGGCCTTCTCGTTTAGCGGGTGCTAACGTCGGGAAATCGAGGTGCCAGACGAATCGAGCTCCAACCAGCGACCAAAAGATAACCGAATATGTTCGAAGACTTGGACCGCGAGGCCATTATCCTTAACTTACGAGCACGCGAATCGACAAAGAAATTGAAAGGAGCGTGGCTTCCGACGTCTTCCTTCCTTGGCAGAAGTGGTTGGCCTTCCCTTGCGATACTCATCTTTCGAACAGTCGAACGTTTGAGTTAATAAACCATACGTTTAAGAACTCGCGGGGATCGAAAAAAACGTAAGATTTTGCCTCGGGCATTTTGGCTAATAATGCGTTTCCAGAAAGAAAAGTTCTTCCAACGCTAGATTCCTGGTATAAGAGTAACTCGTAATTAAACTTCATCTAAATAGTGCCCAACACTACACAGCAGTTGCTCCGGTCTTCTTCCGCCGTTGTCGAGCGGCCTCTCCAAAAGTGTCGCCAAGTATCGTCGACCTTACCCGCCATTATGCATTCCCGTAAACGGATCTGAGTCGTTTATTGAATGTTTACTACCCGCACGCGAATACCGCGCGGTTATTTACGACGTGCTGGCTAGCAATGGATACCCGTGCTACGCGGAACCCCGCGCTTATGGCTGTAGGACGTATATATTACGGAATGACACCATCCGATGGGCTTCTTCGGTGCCAAGTCGGTGGCTGCGAACGGGACTTTTAACCCTCGTCGCGACGTTACGATAGCCAGATATATATCCCTCGAACGCTCGTTTTTCCTCTTTACGGTGCCGTGGGGTTTGGGTAAACTCCTGTTGTCAATTTGCGCGATTCCACTACAGGATTCCTCGATTTTTCAAGATTTTACCAACCGTTAAGTTACGAAGCGCGTTATATAAAATATTCCTCTGAGAAGTGTTGGTACAAAACTCTAAAATTCGAGGCCAAGAACCTTCGGAATGTCGCGGAACAGTCGACTGATCGCAATTCCGCGTACTCGGTCCGTTCGTGGTGGTAATGACTGTGAGAGAAGAAATGCACGGTAGCCATGAGACGGGGTGTCTCTTTCGCGTGTAACCAAATAGCGATGCTAATCTTGTCGCGGTCCGAGGATACGTGGAACGGAGAAGAGGCCTGCGTGTCTCACACCCATCCGTGAGGCCAGTCCGAGTTCCAGTTCCAGGGTCAGTCTCTGGCGGCGCCGCTACTCGGGTGTCCGTTTCCAGTCCTAATACCCTTTATCGCGAATTAAGATGTTGTCGGGGTATGGTGACCGGCTTCCCCTTTCCCCGAAACGGCACCAACCGATTCATCGGATACGTCGTATCGGTCTCGCACAGACACAGGTGCGCGCGTGCTCCGTTTCTTCCAACACGAATCGAGAACCGGGTTAATTATTACCAGGAACAGGCAATAAGCATCGGTGGTATGCGATTTACCCGTTCGATTTAACGAGACCGGGACATATCGCGATCACTCTTCCAAGCGTGGGTAACTGGCGTTGGAAAGGGAAGTTAATCGGCCGAGGAACCGTAGGGTAGAAGATACGTGGTCGGATAACGCGCTAAAACGTTTCCAAAGTCGCGGCGTCTTCCTTGGTCTTCCGAGCAAAGGTTCCTATATGGGACCGCGGCACGAGGATGTTTTCTCTTGGATTTCTTCTACCATCACGGCCTAATACAGCTGCTTCGAGGATGTGGCTTCGATTGAACCATGCACACACATTCTGTGCTGAGAGTTCACAAGATGACGTTGAAATCCCCGAGACATCAAGATAAAACGTAAGGTTCGCGAGAACAGGTAAGAGTGGCCGAACGAACGGGCAGGTATACCCGCCTAAGTATATACGAGAGGAGGGTATTAATGACGCACGCGCGTTAACGCCGGCACGTGTTCACAATATTATTTATTATTTATGCTAAGTTATGCGGAGCCAGTCCATGGATACCATAGGCTGGCCAGCGGCCACGGTCTGCCGTACGTCTGTCGGTGTCGTCATCGCTCGGCATATTTATATCAATTACGTGTTATTCCTGCGGCTGGGATTATTATGTAAATGGCTGTTCCGTCGCGTCGGATGTTAGCAAAGCCGGCCACGCGTCCTACAGCTACTGATACGTCGCTTTTCGCGCTTCCGAGCCTTTAACGCGCGTCGAGGCATCGACGAGTTTTCCTCGAACGCTCACAGAACAAGCTGATAGAATATTTACCTACGGCGAAACGATAAATCCGGATGGGACACGGTGGATAACTCGCATGAATTCTGCATCGTGCCGTCTCTCGTGCCGTAAACGGCACGGTTATCGCTTCGGTCTATCGCGCAGATACAGTTTTTTAGCAAGTCCGCGCCGTCGAATGCTCGATACCGTACATCAATATATGCGACGTGTCTGATGCACAGGAATCGAGTAAAATTATTCTTCTCGCGGAGGACGGCGATTCCTCTACGCATTGTCATTGCAGTGGAAAAGGTCTGAGATAAACGTAACGGTCGATTCTAAGACTGTTTTCATTTATATGATTGAAAAAATCATTTGCGATTAGGAGTAGTCTTGTATCAAGGTGGCATATGACACACTCCTGTCGTGTATAGAAATTACTTTTCTGGTAGAGTAATTACTGGTACCAGATAAATTAACGTCTGGACATCCAGCTTTATACTCCTCGCAAATATTCTCCCCACGATCGTCCATCGAAAAGCGTTAGATCGTTAAACCACCGTTGGGTGGGTTCTAACAAAAACTGCGTTCATTGGAAGAACGAGTCGCACGCCACGAAAGCGCGCCGCCTCCTCGCTTTTTGGTTTTGATAAAACGCCTAAACATCAATCGGTCCCGAAAACTGCTCTGTAATTCGAGTTTAGCGAGCGTCCAGGGAAAGTTTGGTCCTCCAGTGGCCGGAGACAGGCCCTCGGGGATGTCGGGTCAATAGATGACCGGTGGTGGGTAGATGGAGGTCGGCTGCAGGGACGGGGGTGGGCTCTGGTAGTGGGTAGAGGGTGATGCATCCGCTGAATATGTATGAGGCTCGCGACACCCCGTAGCACACCGAGAGACGACCCGAACCACCACTATCTGTGGGTGATAGTGGGTATGCTGTATGTCTCGTAGGGGTCTGCGGGCGAGCTGCGTGGTGGAGCTGCGAGAGATGCCAGGCATTCGAGGGGGATAGAGGGGCTTTCGGGGTCTGCTGGCTGGTGGTTCTGTGGCTGCGAGAGCTTATATCGCAAGAACCAACCCCAATGGAAACTCAAGCCTCCGAGGAGCCTCACCCATCATGCACACTCTCGTGCTCGCCGCTCGCACGCTCGCTCTCTCTCGATCGCTAGCACCCTCTCCGCCGCAGTTAACCTCCATCCAAAGGCTCCTACTATACCCTCGGTACCCACTATATCGCGTCTTCGCCTCGTACTCTGTCCCGGCTAGCACTCAACTCCAGAGAAACCGTCCCGCTATCTTGGGAGACAAAGTTACGTCGTAATTCCTTCGCGAACAGATGCCGATGTACCGCTAAGACGCTCGCCCGGCCCTCTTCATCCCCCATCGTCGTCTCTCTCATCGTCTCAACAGCGATTTTGATTACCACGGCCACTGTGCTCCTCGGAACGGTGACTCTACTACGAGTCGGCAACGGACGCCCGTAAACCATTCGCTTTAGAATCGTCGAGTACCGTTTTTACTTATCATTCCTAGTATTCCTTCGATAAAGTCAATTCGCGGTAACGAGAAAACTGAAGTACGAACTCGTTCTAGTTTTTTGAACGTTTGAATTTCCACGCCGCCAACGTGGAAACAGAGGCAAACTCTCAAAGCTGACCGAAAGTCGATGGAAAGGGTGAAGCGTCACTCGTCGAGGGGTTGATCCGTCGATGAGAACGGTACAATATATATGATCCACTAAATAGGGACGACTGCGCGCCAGCGACGAATCCCGGAAGACAGCATGAGATATTGCCGGATTAGGGTGCATTATAGTTTTAAGCTCGTTCCGTTAAAAGCCACCGGTTCTCATATCTCGCAAGCGATTCTTGGGAAGCTCCCCTTCCGCCGGAAGCGAGCGATATTCGAATACAAACAGGACCATTAGTGGCATCATTACTCGCTCATCAGGGCTTGTGTTTCTAAGAAACTCTTTACAAAACGTCGACGAACGCTGTTTAAAATTCATAGAAAACTCGTAAAGATTCCAGAAGGGAGCGAAGGGTTAATGTAGGTCAATAAAGTCGGCGAAATAACAGCGGGCAGGGTGGCCGGGATTCGTGGCGAACGAAGTTCTTCCGGCGTAGCGACACGAACGTTCCACCGACTCGCCACCGTAAGGTTAGGGGTTGCATTGCTTATCGCGATCGTCCTCACACCCCACGGGTACGCACACTGTTCGCGCGCAACCCTTTTATTTCACGGGAACTCGTGCGCGATGGAACGGCTCGTTGAGCGTCACTGTTTTCTCCGAGGGTCGAGATATCGTGGTTGCCGGGCGTGAGGAAGGGTTGATCTAGGCAGAAACGCCTAACGCTCTCGGGTGAGGGGGTGGAGTCGGAGCCAGAGAGAACCGTGGCGACTGCTATCGAGGGAGAAAGGAAAGATCGTGGCGATAATAAACCAGACCGGCCGCGCAATAAAATATATCCGTAGCGGAGGCGATGACTCGTTTAGGCAGAGAGAGGGGACGCGCTTCATTAGCGAGTCGAAGTTCATCGCTAACCCCTTCGACTCGCTCTTCTTCTCCGAGCAGCCCTCCGCGATACTGGTCGACAGAGGGGCACGCACCGGCGGTCTGGCCAAAAATCCTCGAATAATTAACCGTTCCGCAGGGATCCTGGCCTGGAATGCGCCCGTTCAATGAGCACGGAATGCCGAACAACTTCTTTCATAAGGTCCCCCCTCCCTGCGCGAAAGAACCTCTTCATCTGCCGGGAATTCATTGACTCGGTTCTAATTACCGTACTAAAATATCTTCTTATTCTGCGTAGAATTTAACACTTCGGTATTTTTTTGTAAGTTTTCAGAGTCATTAATACTGCGAAGAAGCGTCTTTCGAACGAGGCCATTGGTTCGCAGAAAGTGATTGCCGGAAGAAGACGGATCTCGTAAAATCGACGAAAAGCACGGTCGAAGGGAGAGGCTACAGGGATTATTCCTTTGAACGACAACCGCCTCGGGAACAAACGCGGTGACAAAAAGCTCCACGCGAGAGCCTGCGAACTGCGCGAAGAAAAATATAACGACCCGCGGAAGGAGAAATAACGCGCGACTTTACTGCGTCCTAAAACTCCCATAAACCGCCGTACGTCAAACTTTTCAATTTTATGTTTCAGCGTTTCGTTTCTTCCCTCCTTCCTTCGTTGCACCACTTAAGCTCTGCCCCGTCCACTGTCCTGCGGGATGACGAAAATCTCGCCATGATCCTACCTAGCATCAAAGCTTCATAAATTTTCATACGTACCGCACACACCCTTTTTTCTTTACGACCACAGATTTATAATCTCGAACTAAGTAAACCTCTATTTCGAATCCAAACAACATTACACATATTAAATTCTCAATTTACTTGCATTTCGTGTGACACTAATCTTATTACGAACACTTTTTGTTCTCCCTACCAATCATACTTCATTCAAACGCCTCGAAAACACCTCCCAACAGAGACGTTCCATTCGTTTTAAGCACAAGTCCCCTGTCTTCGCCGATTGTCTTCGCAAAGAATGCCTGGTTGTCTGAAAACGTCACCCGCTCCCACCGAAGAGGGAACGCGTCCATGGATGCGCCCCCATTAGATGTTATCGGATCTTCGAAAGAAACGCGATTAAACTTGCGAGGAAATCGGACGCCAGACCTTTCACACGTCCCGTTATTAAGAGCCCTGTCCCATCGGAGGTGCCAGAGACGGCTGCCGTGCTCGATGACGTTGTCGGCGCGTTGCATCAACGGGCCGCAGATAAAAATCTAAATAGAGAATCGGTCGATCCTTTGAGCATATAATTTGGTTTTCGATGCGGGGACAGCTGTCGCTCGATCGGGTGTCCTGGGGGTGTTCGCGATCACGATCGTCGCGACGACCTTCCCGCGCTTTGATGGCAGATTATGTTCGTTAGGTCGAAGGGCGGTCGGGGCCTGGGCGAGAAAAAACTCGTTACGGGGTAACGTAATCTCATCGGGTTCGCTCTGTCGCTGATGGACATCGAGACTGCGACGGGTTCGCGAGGGTGCGTGCCTCGAATACGACGCGCACAACCTCCGGACCAGCCTGTTCGGAAAATTGCTCGCAAGGTGGGTCCATGTTAGTAGAAATTTTTAAAAATTTCTTCGAAACAATTGCTATGTTTATCTCTATGTAAACTTACGGTATTTCATTGTTAATGGATTTTCGTTTGAGGTTTCTGTATCCTTGAGATCGCAGGTTCCAGCAGGAGCCAAGAAAGGGTCAACTCGCTGATACGCGAATAGCCGTGGGGCCTTTTGATTGCCAGCAGGGGTTCTACGGTTGCGGGACGAGTACCTGCAAAGCGAAGCAAGCGCCAAGTGGTACGGAGCATTTGACGCACTTAAGCAAATGTGGCACCCACTATGCGTGAAACCCCGACGAGAGGAGACGGGACAGGACGGTACGGGGTGGCGAGGGCAGAAGGCCGTGTGATGTATTTGTAAAAAGGTGTCGGCTTGGAACTAAGGAGGCCCGCTTGAACTGTGCCCCGAGGGAGCCTAACCGACGGCAGGGAGGTGGCGGATAAAAGAGAATTGTATAAAATGGGGTGTACGGCCCCACGAGGCGTTTGAGAGGGGGCATCGTAGTAGGCGAGAGGTGTTCGATGCCCGTGGGGCACCCTGGAGGTGCGAGCAACGCCATTTTGCAGCGCTCTCCAGCTCTCATGAAATCGACCAAAGAGCGAGAGACATCGCACTGGAAGATGGGGTCAGTGCGAAGGAGAGAGCGACATCGAATCGAAGGGTGCAAAGAGTAAAAACGGGAAGACGACGAGCAGGTGGGAGGGGGAGGGGGAGGGGGAGGGGGGGGGCTGGATGGAGACGCACGTCGGTCCGATCTGTCAAATTTCATTTCATGCTGCTGAGAACGGGCACGACCAGCTCGATGGGACCAGATACGGATCTACCGACACCTACGTACGTACCAACGGCACACCTCGATCCCCTAATCTGTCACTGTATACCTTCGGACACCGAAAGATCCTCCGTTCGATCGTGAATACACTCACCAGAGGAGACATCAAAATATCGTAGCCTGGCGATACAACGAACCGTGTTTTGATCCTGGGTGAAAGATATGGCCCGATTTAGACGTAACACGTCCGGAGAAAACTCATCGCGTTCCGCGATCCCGATGCTTCAACGAAGATGAAGCGATCGGCCTGAATCGTGAACAATTTCTGACGAGGGCACCGATGCTCTCGTTAAGCGATTTGTTCCGAGCAGGGAACGGCTACGTCGAGAAAAAGCTTCAAAAATCTCGGGACTTCGAAAAAGCTGAAAAAGGAAGCGAAGGAAACTTACGAGAGGAACGGCAGATTTCAGTCGAGCGTGTCTATCGATCGTCGAGGACCTTGATGCGCCGTATCGTTCCGTACGGCGTTCGTACGGTCGGTCGGTCGGTCGGTCTCATGCTAGAAGCTTTGTCACTCGAAGCACGTACTCGGGGCAAGGACCGACGCCGCAAGCTCTCCTTGCTTCTCCCTTTCTCTCCTCTCCTCCCTATCAGGCTCTCCTTCTTGCTCGCTCTTATCGCCCTACCTTTCTAACAACACGCCATTGTGTTCCGCCACGCTGGAACCTTGTATATTCCTTGACGCTATGGATTTTCCGAAAGCGTTTCGCTGCTTCGCCAGCACACTGCCTCGCCCTTTTTCCACGACATCGTCGTCGAACTTCCCACGATAGACCGAGAACCGTGCTTTTCGCGCGAATCGTGCGGGAAATGTCACCAAGAGCTTTTAGAGCGGTCCCCACGATCGATGGAATCGAACGGCTTTGTTAGTTTTTCGATAACTAATCCGAGAACGTGATTCGTTCATCGATTGGAGCTGAATAGAGTGAAACGTAAAAATCGTTAATAATCGGACGATCGAGTCGTGTTGCAAAATCGCGTTGGACTTACCGAACGTGGATGCATTCGTCGAAGGAGGAAACGCGCACCTGGCACGGCTCGTCCCGCGATGACGCCATTGACGCTCGCGCCAAAATGAGCGAGCGGAGTCGACGTTGACAGTTCGATTCGGACGTGCGGACGGAAGCCGATCGCGTGAGTCAGACAGGGCTGAATCCGCGTCGCGGGATGCTAAACAATGCCCGCCGACCAACCAAAACCGACAATGGAACACGGAGCGTTGCGGATGGAGGCCATACCATCGTCCTGTCACCGACGCCGCTTATCTACCGAGTGTCTGTTAAACGTCATCCTACGAGAGCTCCGATTGTCATAGCGAGTCTCGAAAGTAAAACTCTCGAGTGGACACCTAGCGTAACTGTAGTAACACCGATCTGGTCTACTGGAATTCTGTAACTAGGCATCGAACACATCCCACGATCGCTTCCACCATTCCTACGCTACCATCTTGAAAATCACGACATTGTTCAGTGGTTGCCGCGCAAAACATAGCTCGTCAACGTCCGCAGGAATGTTCTACGAGACGCAACAGCTCGATATCCAGCTCGTTATCGATCCACCTTTGTCGCGAATTATGAAGTTCTTAGTGTTCGTTGGAGCGTTTTTCCGATCGATTCGAGGTGTTACAAGCAGGCGCAACCTGGTTCCGACTGCTAGCTGTTATTTAATCTTCAGAGAGCTCGTTACAAGGCAATTAAAAGGGTCTCCCGTATTGGCGACGAGTTTTTAATCGGGGCGATCTGTTTTTTCTTTGGTCGGAGAGAGCGAACGCGACGTTCTTCCGAGATAGGTAATCGAATTTATCGATCAAGAACGATATCTTAAGAATGTAGAGTAGATTCTAGAAGTAAACGATCTTCCAGGCGCGAGAACTGTAACTTGGTCGTTTCAAGACACCGTGTATGTCAGAGATATACAAGACCCTTCCTGTGTACACCCCGAGAACCCAGACGACGTAGATTCGAGACAGGTACGCGTACCTATACGCGACCACCTAAGAACGGGACGAGCATTCGGTGCGTAAGGTCGCCGAGCGTCGATAGTGTCGCTTTTGTTCTATTGAAACCCGCTTTAAAATTCAAAACACGAAAAACCTCGGCCCTGCGAGCTGCGCGTCGTCGCCAAGACGGAGACGCTTCGAGACTTCTTCGGCTTTCTCCGATTCTACGCGGCCGCGTTTTCGCTTTCAACGATCGAGCGTCGGTGTTAACGTTCCTAAAGAAACGTCGTTAACCGAGGGAACGATAGTTCGAGATTGCGTTAAATTCGATACGTCGCGAGTAGAAAGTGTCACGGAGACAGTGTCCGGTTGTTCCTACAATTTTATGAACTTCCCTTCCCACGGATTAGCTGCGACAAAAATGCTAGCAAATGGTAACGCACACACCAGCGGTGGCAGGAAATAATAAAGCGATATCCGGAATGGGGAAAAAATTACTGGCATATTAGCAGAAGCCTGCGGGGGATCCGTTAATGGAGAGCAAGAAGAGGAAGGAAGATAAAAGAACGAGAACGATATCCATAACCGTACGCCATACGTCGCCACGGGTTGGTGGCGTACGATCTAACTGGAGGTCCCTATTGGGCAATAACGCCCTTCTTCGTAACATAGTGGCACAATAACGTAGGTTCTTTATGCGAGTACAGGGCAAATAGATCACATTGCTGACTAATAAGCCCGCTGGTGCGACGGCGTTCTCCCTATTCGCTTCCTTCCCAGCCAACTATCCGCGACTCTCCTTCTCTGTTGACGAGCTGGGCTCCCCGCTTTTTCCCCGTTTTCTTCCGAAATTCCTGCCGTCTATCAATAGCGTCGGGGCATAGTCGTCGCGCAGGGGGGTGTCCGGCATTGTGATGGTAATGCCGCCGGCAATCGATCCGCCTCATTATGTCGCCAAACCCACGAGAAATACCCCACAGTCACCCGAGACCTCGTGAACTCTGACTTCCTTGTTTTCATGGGAATCCCGGGAACTACGGCTAACGTCGCGCAGAACGAAAGGTCGCGGCTGGTTGGCTGGCTCCTCGGAGGATATCGAGAAAACTTTGCTCCGGGAACTGCTTGCGTCCGAAACTCGTCAAAGTGTAATCGGCGTGTCGCGTTACGACCTTATGGTTCGCGTTGCCGCCTCGCGGTTGCTCTCCGTGTTCTCTGACGTTTTACAACCCTTTCCAACATTTTTGTTGAAGAATCCTGCTACCTACACGATCTTCGCCATCGAAAAGTACGATGAACGGACAGTAACCATCTTTCGGATAAGTGTTCGAAAGATTACGGCGGTGGATTTCTAGAATGGACCGACGCAATCATCCCGACGGTCAACGATGAAGATAAGAAAGATAAGATCATGGATGAAACTAGGGAAACGGAGATTTCAGCGGCAGTCAGTCTATATTAAACCGTCGAGAACGGTAATACTTCGAAACTCTGACCGTCTCTCGATTACCGGTCTAATTATCTGGCAAGGTACGATAGGGCAACCCCATCTTCCGGAGATGGAATTGCCGTTCCCACCGCCCTTCGAGTCACCAACGTCGACTACCCTAACCTACCGAGGTCATTGTTACGTCGTTACTACCCTTTAGTACGGTCCTCGAGCCAATTTCGGTCCAGGACGACAGCTACGATTTCCGTAGCCCTGTCACGGCTGACCGAATACAGATTTCCCCGCAAAATCGATCACCAGCCTCGACCCAGCGATCCTGGGACCCGAAATTGTCAACCGATTACAACTGAACGGACAACTGGTACGAATAAAGTAGCCTAGCGCTAAATTCGTCACTTACATCCTTGGATCAACAGGATTGGACGTCCACGAATCATACGTTCATGGATCGGACAGCCAGAAGTACGCAACGAAGAATCTCCTCTGCGAGGCGTTGGAGACGACACGTCTCGTTTCGCGACAGGCAATGAGCCGGCGCCATTCGTTCAGAGAAAATAAGCGAGTTTAGACGCGCGTATCGCAGTAGGTGGCAGAGCTAAGCTAGGCAGGCTGCAATCAATACTGTTTCGGTATTACGGTGGAAACACTCTCTCTCCGAAACAGTCTACGTTTCGATTCGGACATGAGCGAGAGAACGAGAGGGCAGAAAACGCAAAGACGAGGAAGTCGCGCGAGGGGTGACTGAGGGAGAAAGAAGGAATGACAAGGGAGAAGAGCATCGTGGGAGAGGAAAGGCAAGCATGCTCGGTAGAATGAAGAAGGAACGCAACGGAGGGACGGAGAGAACTGAGAAAGAGGTTTCGTGGTCCGCATACTGATAGGCCCAGTCGTACGTACCGAGAGAGAGAGAGCGTGTCGGCGAAGCCAAAAACAGACCTACAGTCGTCTTTGGTGAAACCCGAGTAGAAAATAGCGCCAACCTCATGCGCCACTCCATGACTCGGACACCCCGAATTTTGCAGAAATTCAGGAATCACTTTCAACAGATCTACGTTTAGGAAGGTCCGATGTCCACAAGTGACAGGCGTCACTTTGAGGTCACTTTCTACCAGTGAATACATTTGTATGGGGTTGAGACGTAAGTAATTGGCCTTTTCATATACCGATCTCGGCGACAAGTAAAGAAGCTCAATTTCCAAAGAGGAACGCAGAATCTTTCGGATAGGGGTCCACGAATCAAACTTCCATCGCAAGACTTTTCGCAAAGGTTTCTTTCGAAGGTCGCAAGGGGAACAGGAGGTGTTCGGATGGCGGTTCCGAGTAAGCGAGTACAGGTAGCCCGAAGCTATGGGGTTGCAAAATGTGGGGGAGAGTCAGGAGAGGGTCTCCCTCCGGTCTGTCTAGCGCAAGCATAGTTTGCTCGTACGGCCGGTAAGTGGGTACCCACTTCTGAATTGGCTCCCCTCGTTCCACTCGTTGGATCATCGTCGTTCCCCGAAAATTCGATCATTATGATTGCTTATGATGTAAATGATGCCCTCCGGCAGCAATTGTTTCCACCAGAACGAGCTCGTGAGGCTGCGGGTCCCGACGTTGTCACCCGCGAACACTCGGACGGTGTCGCGGGACGTCGAGGAGGTACCGCGTGCTGTCGAGGCAAGTGCAAAGAAATCGGTGCGCATGCAGAAAGCACAACGTTTGTTAATTAAAAACTTTCAACGCAAGCGACTAGGACACTCTGTTCAAACGGAGCTACAAAACGAAGCTCTAGGGTTCCGATACGGGAGTTCCGTGGAGAATAGAAACGCACCCGCGGGGCTGGATCCTCCGTCTAATTTGCCCTCGGCTTCTTTACGACCCGTAATTTTAAATTCCGGTAAAAGCAGCGTACTATATTTAGGCGGTCGCCTTAAATAGGCCCGGGATCGTTCCGCGTTAGCTCGGAAGATCGGATCGGGCCGAGCCGAGTCGGGGCGAACCGAACCGATCCAGCGCCGCGAAATCGACGCAAAATATACGAGAAAACGGTTCCTTCCAGCGGGGTTCGCCGAGCCACTCTTGTGGCTTTCGTGCAGCCGGAGATCTACAGGCTCGCCGCCTATTACCGTAATTTCACGGTACGATGTCTATTCCTGCGGTCTATGGAGGAGCAGGACTAATTTCATTAGGGATAAAGATCATCATTATTTCGCGACCATCCCGAAAATTGCCGACGTGCCTCTCTTTTTCGCGTTACTGCTTCGGGACGGTCGTCCTTTCAGCTTCCATTCACAGCCTGAGGCCAATCCGTTCAACATGTTGTCTTTATTGCCGACGCGCAAAGTAGACGAAGAACGAATTTCAACAACAATGTAGCGTAGGCGGACGCAGCGTCGAGAGAACGATTGGAAACTGTAACCAAGCGCAGAACAGGTATCTACGTGATCCAAGAGGATCGCAAAGGCCAGTACAGCAATGTTAACACGCGTGAATGTGGCCAGACCGAAAGATCAAACTTCAAAGTAGGAAATGATGCGTTTAATCGAGACTCGATGCTCCTCGATCAAATTCTTAAACAAAGAAAAGTCGATAGCATGCGTGGGCCTTGACACGAACGCTCGCCGCCGTCCGTCGATGGCAAAGAAGAGCGTAAACGCGAGCAAAAGCAAAGAACGTCGCGTTGCGTCACGTAACGTCGGAGACCGTCGTATGGATCGGCAGGAACGAATCTCGCATCCGGTTGGCAGCGTACACGTCGCACGATCGCGATAAATCGACAGCCGATCAAGTGTCACGTAACTCACGTACGCGAGAGCAAGCCCTGGCAGTCAGGTTTTTCTTCGACTGGCAGTCCGGTGTCCGTCGCTGACTGATCGAAGGAATCCTCCGTGCGCGGACGGGAACGGGAACGGGAACGGAAACGGGAACGACGAGCGCGATACGGACGCCGCGGGAAAGTAGGCACGCTCGGCGACGCGGTGCATTCCCGTGGATTTTTGTCGTTCATCGGCGGTTTCCGCGTCAGGAGACGTCAGAAAAAATTGGCGTCGAGACCGACTGCGTCGATGATCAGAAGATTCGCCGAGTCTGGACAGTAGACTTACACGAATATCTGAAATTTCAAGACGGTTTGACGCGAGTCTCACCAGATAGACCTGTGATGGTGTCGCGTCCAATTCCGGCAGGATCCATTCTCGATGAATCGTGTGACTGAGAGATGGTTAGTCGTTAGAATAACCGCGCTCATTGAGAAATACTTCGTTCCCAATTACATCGAGAAACTGATCGTTCTTATTCGATTTCATCACTGATCCGAAGGCAGCAGTCGTTACCACTGGACAAGTTATTATTTCTGAACGAGATTTGCCCCAGGTCTCGAGACGAACGAAAAAATCTTGCGCAACGTCACGCGACGCAGGAAAACGCGGTACGGCGTCTCCGCGATTAAACGTACCGCCTGCACGCGAAACAAGAGAAGATAAGCCGCCAGGGCCGTTGACGATCCGTTATTGCTTATTACCTATCGCTCAAGCGCGTAGCTGCCTGTGTCGCGCGTTCGATCGCGGCTACGTCGACTAATTGTTCCCTCTAATTGACGAAGTTCTCAGGCTCGGACGCCGCGTTCCCCGGTGCAGTCGTATCTGCGCGCACGGTTTTCTCTTTTTTCTTGCGCGGGAAAAGAAGTGGAAGCAAGCATGCGGCCTTCGTCATCCGGAATCCAACGGCGATGCGGTTTCTCCTGCACCGAAATCGAGTTTCAGAGCACGGATAAATGAGATTTATTTCCGGGGAATAATCAGGCATTCGCAAAATTCTTGCTTGGATCAGAATTTCGAATCCTGAATAAAAAATAATTTTAACACTGAAACGTCCCGGTATTATTTTGTAAATTCGAACTGTAACGTCTGGCATAAATGTTCAAGTGAAAACGACGGACGAGACGAAGGATTCGAAGTAAATTGTCACGCAGCCGTGAGAAACTCTTCGAGCGCGAACTACGCGGCTACGAGTAATCGTTCCCTTAACGGGAATTAAGATATCAGGAGTTAAGATGCTTTGGATAATGAAAGTGGAAAAGTGTCGTGCAACGGCACAATTTCGTGCTAATTTTTCGCGTGCCCCCGCGTCGCGTCAAGGACCGATGCAATACGAGTGGCGATTACTACCTGGAGAAAGCGAAATGCTGCGCCCACGCACTCATGCGAACGGGGAACAATTAACTGAGAGCTCGACGATGTTGTTCATTCGTTTCGCTCGCGTGACAAACCTCGCGATACGTTTACGTGACAACTGAACGGTTCGCGAAATTTTCTACAAATCGCGCTTCCGCGAGCGTTATCGCGTCCTGCGAGTGACACGATACAAGCGTGGCGAAACTCGGTTGGGAATGCGTCTTTAAGCGAGGAAGTAGGCATAAAATTGCTCAGCGCACGGAACTTCTCGTTGACGGAACAAGGAAACTACGAGATGCATCTAACGGTTTCGTTTCCGATTCGAGAAGAAAAGTATAAACATTGAACACGTGATAACGTAACCAACGTTAAGACGTGTGGACATTTGTTTCGAAATACCCTCCGTTTAAGCGCGAACGCGCAAGCGTGTTAGGTAAACGCGCGCACGCTGCGGACGACAGCTGTCGAATAAATGTTGAAAAAAAATCGCTAGTCGAGCGAAATTTCGAGTGGGACACAAGCGGAGAGGGGTGCGTGCCCACCCCAATGAAATACCCTTAGCCGCAGGGCAAAAGACTCCGCGGAACTTTTCCACAGTTCGAACTCGTTTCGAGCGATCGATAAGTCATCGTTTGTTCGCGTCGCTGTCACCGACCGCGACAATTCGCTTTGTTCTTTCCTTCGGCCCTCCTTTCGCGAGGCTGTCCTAATTTTATGCAAATTCATTTATTTAAGGAAAGTACCTCGACACTAACGATAACTGACATTTCAAATTCAATAAAATGTTCACGCACTCGCTTTGATACTTTGTTATAATGGGTGTTCGAATACGAGAGAGTCTACCATATGAAATAATTGTTTGGCATTAACAGCGGAGAAGAAGCCGTCGAAAGAGTGTATTTCACGAATTGGTCCGAAACCGAGAAGAAAAGAAGCGGCCGAACCGTGAACAAGGCGGGAAGTTTCCTCGCGTCTGGCTCGCGTCCAAATTTTTCCTCGGAATAAAAACGGCGTAACGCTTCGTTACTTTCACGCGGCTCGCCGGAAGAACGGACTGGCTGTTTCGAGTTTAACGAAGTAACGGAGACTAGACGTGTCCCTCGACGACTCCCGAGCTGCAGAAGGGTGGCGACGTCGGCCTAGCAAGAGACCCCGCCAAGGGGCAAATTTTCGAGGGTGGTTTCGCGCGTCAATGGTTTATTAAGAAGCACTTGTTTAAAGGTAGCCCCATTTCGGATCCGACAGCCAATTCGACCGCGACGTCTGTGTCACTCGCCCGTACAAATGGATGGAACGAAACGCGGGGACAAGGGGGCGACGGGGTGACGGACGGGGAACGGGATCCGTCGACTCACCCCACAGGCGATCCGTCGTGTCGGCGTAATTGAAGTTATTGCAATATTGTGTCCTGTCAACCCGGCTGTCCTCGAGCCTTCTCTTTCTCCGTCCTCCCTGCTCTCGACCGTTCTTTCACTCGAAGCGACCGCCTTCGCTCCGGCTGCTGCTCCTTCGTGGCTCCCGGACCCTCCCGGTTTCTCTCGCCGCGGTTGCGTCGTGTTTGCGGCATTGTGTAACACGGCCACGCCTGCTTTAATCTCCCGCTTGGAAAGATAATGCGCTTCTGGATGTATCGCACCGCGTCCGCGACGCGGTCGCGAGCTGTCTCGTTGGCGGACCGCAAACGAGTCGATTAGAAACGGGACGCTGCCGACGATAGACCTCGGGTTATGGTTGCAACATTTGTTACGAGAAAACTATACACACTCGGTTCTCTTTTTCAATAAGAGAGCTTATTGTTATTCTCCGAAACTAAAATATCTAATTCAATTCGTCCAGAAATAACGCGTTTCCCTCTTATCTGTACACCCTGACTCTGACTAAGCAACGATCGAGAAAAGAAACCCGACCCGTGCTATTTCTCTCCCGCGGCGAACAGGAAATTCAATTCGTACCGTGAATAACGACTAACAAACCGCAGTTATATCGTAAAAAGCAATGCACCGGGATGAGAATTAATTCTGGCTAGCACTCCACCTATCCAGAGCCCTTTTTCTCTCGTCCTCTCTACACTCACATGTATGCGTCTGTCCCTTTGGCACTTTCTCTCTCGCTCGTTCTTTCGGTGGTTCTCTCTGTTCCAACTGGAACGGTCCCAAAATTCAATAAAGGCGGACGAGTACGAGGTCTCTCCCTCGCCTCGGCTGGCTTTCGTACGGGGTAGCGACTACGGTGGAGTTAGGAGCCTCGGAGTCATCGCGCGAGAAATACAAGGCCGAGGGAACTGGCGGGGAGTGCGGCATGCTGCATACATTAGCGGGGACAGGGTGGAGGTATTGTCTGAACAAAGGGATCGGCTCGTACCTATCGAAAAGGCGATTAAGCGAGGATAAAGTTATACTCTCCCCACCCTACGCTGTCGTCCTGGGTGTCGTCGATGTGTTTTGGGTTCAAATCTCTTCCCAACCACACACGTGTGCATGGCCTGATCGATCGCGACGCTTTTCGATTAATTGAAAAATGACCCGTTGTTATGATCTCGGGTAACTGTTCATCGGAACACAGAAAACGAAACGAAATCGATGTTAACGAACAATGCGTGAACTATCAGGCATGGTCAACACAATGACCGTGCAAAAAATCTTCTCGTAATCGCAACACTGAAACCGCTCTGACAAACTTTCTGCGAAAGTTCGAGAGATGGAAAGCCGCGTGATGCGAGGAGGGAGGAAAGTGCACGTGGCTTGACGCCACGTGGCAAGGAGGAATAATCGCAGCGACGAAGAACACGCTGCTGGTTAAATGGCTCGTTGGAACGGTGAATTCTTTCGAGCCCGGTACGGATGACGCGATAAAGCACGCTGGGCAACGCGAGATACGACCAATTAGCTCGCGTGCCAACTGTGCGATTTAAGTTCGCCGGAGGTACCGCAATAGACGCTGCCAACCGGTGATTCGAGTCCTATGAAGAACAGCCTTCTGTTGGTGCACATACTGTGCATTTCGGTGCTTAATCTATAGACCCTCGTTAATTGTGTTACGACTGGCGATGAATACTACTAGCTCTACTGAACTCGTTTAACGTTCGCGCGAAGGGAGTATTTATGTCAAATGGTTGTACTCTACTTCCAGCTACGCGTAACAATGTAAAACCATTACTCGTTACAAGTTTCGTGCAAACATTCTAAACAATATCCCTCCACCCGAAGAGATCAAAAGCGCAAACATACTGATACACGTCGTTCACTTACCCCACGTGGTCATAATCGACGCGGCAACACATCCTTTTCACCTTCGTACAGCCCCCCCCCCCCCCACGTATCACTCTTCCTTGTCGTTTGCGGCTCTTTCAGGCTTCCGTCTCTTTCCCCTTCACGGCAATCCGCCCCCACCTATTCTCAGTTGACACTCCCCCCACCCTAGCGAAAAAGCTCTCACGGGGAGTTCTGACGGCGGAAGGAGAAGGGAGGATCGACGAGATCGGCGACCACGTGACCGACGTGACCGGAACCACATGAAACGTGAAACCGGCATCTCGGTGTCGTCCTCGTCGACGCGTTCGTGGTCGGCGCCTTCTGCACTCGCAGGTTCCCTCGATCCTCGTTCGTCCCATTCGCGTTCTCCCCCCTCTCGCGCCACCACGGATCTACTGCTACTATCGGACCGCGAGGAGATCACAGACAACGCGCGACGATGGGACTGCCGCGTGAACCCGGCTTTTTTGTCGTCTGTTTTACTCCCGGAATTAAAAGAGCTCCCGGAGTCGCGTGCCGCAACTAGGATTTCCTCCCATTTTTGCGAGAGGGACATCTGGTCCGCTCTCTCCGTTTCAACGATCGCCGGTGAGAAGCGTGGTGTGCTAGCGACTGCTATCTACCGCGGAGCGAGTCGGCCGCGGGACTTTGGTATACTGGGAGTATGGTAAGTAGCTACACCCCTGCCACCGCCGCCCCCCCCCCTCCCCCCTACCCTCGAACGTTTCAAACCCGCGCCATTCCCCTCCTCCGCGTTCACCGAGTCGATCCTCTACCCCTCCGCGCGTCTCCAGCCCTGATGCCGACATCGCTATATACCGACACCGCCACCACCGCTCTATCTCCCCGCGCCCGCACCAACCCTGCCCGACAGAAACGTAAACCCCGCGTACCGCATTCACCATGCGGGGGCCCCAGGGACGTAACCATCGACGATTTATTTCACACAATCCACGACACCATGTATCCTTTCCGATGAGCCGCTACCTAGTGGCAACCTTGCTTCCGGCCTAAAGCCTGCTATCTGTTTCCGTTGAGCGTGTAGTTAGCGCAACGATTTGTTTGATACAGGGATACTCGCTTTAGGGCGATTCAATTATATTTGTCTTTAACTCAAGGAGGTTTGCCAGTCATCTTGCTATTTAGATCCCAGACGTTCGGGTACCATAACCACGGATCACGCACCTGAGCTGATAGCCGCTACTATAACAGACCAACAAACGTAAAAGACAACGTTTGCATGCTAACGTATCTATTATAATGGCGACGTTTGTTCCTGTTTCCCCTCTGCCGTTCGTTCCCCGATCGCTCCTTTACTCTCACTCCGACGCTCATTCTCCGTCTCTTTCTCGACTGTTCCGCTTGCATTCCGTTCCACTTCGACGCGCGCATAAATTATCGCTTTAAAATGCAAAAGTGCGAATGAAAAGTTTTCTCCGACCCCGCACTTGTTTCCTCTTTTTTTTTTTTTATAACGTCCCTTTTGAGTGGCACGGTAGTGTCTGTGGAAGAGGTTTTCCTTAATACCTGCTGTTAATGTGCTTACTCGTTTATGGTCGTCTTGAGTTGATATTTCATCGAAGTTATGTTTCATCGAAATATTATTTAAAGAATTATTTCCCTAGATTATACCTTGAAGGATCTATTTCATTGTATATGTTCCTCGCCACCAAAGCACGTTTATCTAGGTCTTCCGTACCTCTTCCACGACGGACCTCGATTCTTTCCCTTCCTCCGTCAGCAAATCGCCCGCACTCTCTGTACGTTGACTCCTCTCTCGATGATACCCAGCCGGATTCCGTGGTTACGGTTACGCGGCTGAAACAGCAATAGCGAGGAGAGGGTGAGATGGGTGCGGGTGCAGGAGGCAAAGAACAGGCGGCAGACAGAGGCACGTAGCCCTCCGAGTTCTGGTGTAAGCGACGAACTCGGTGGAGGAACCGGTAGAACGAGGAGAGAGAGAGAGCCGAGGAGAGGGCGTTTATTAGCAATTGTAATGCAAGATCGCGGAATGCATGGGATCCCCGCGATGCCTCGATACGACAGTCCCGGTACGCGTGTTCCTCGTAACACGATTCCCGGTCGCGCGAGTATCTTCGAAGGGCTTTTGTACCCGGGGTGCTTTGCCTCGTCAGCTCTTGGGATTGGGATTCCTGCATCGGGTATCCGTCGATCCTCCAAAATACCGCATCGCGGGTCAAAGGACCACGCCGGTCATCTGTCCCTGTCAGAGGCGTAGCATCCGGAATGTCCGAACTATTCGATAATGCCCTACTGTTGTGTGACGGAAAGTTGACATAAACTATGGTTTCAAAATGTATTTCTCAAGTGTGATTAAAATCTCTCGTCCAACTCTGTGATGCGATGCAGCGGTACTCGTTGGAAAAGACAAATGTATGCATAACATACGAGGGTCGGTGAAATATAAACGAAACATGTTGAGCTGTGGCGGTAAATATCATTGCACATTGCAGTAACATCATTGCTTATTCGGTATGTCTAACATTGTTTGGTATTGTTCGTATCTGTCCGTAGATTTTCGTTTGTTATTTATTGCCACGAGGGAGCAACAAGTACCAACTTCGATCGTCCAACGCAACGGAATGAAAATTATTATATAGCTGTATCGAAGTTTCAAATGCTTGAATTTCATCAAAATTGGCATCTAACTGTTAGCGACATTCCCTTGTTAGACGAACGTGTATCGAGGCGTGTAAAGAACAGGCAACAGAGTCGTCTTATTACAGTCTATCTCCAAGATCGGTCCGTTTAACGGCGGCGTTTGCCTTTTACGGGTACGTGGGAAACTGATTTACCGAATGTGCACGCGAAACGACTCGAGTCCACACGCACGGAACCACGGAACGACGTACAATGATCCATGGATGCGACCGGGCTACGAACGACGATATTGCGCGTTGTAAATCGGGATCGAGGGGCTCTTACCGAAAGACGAGGCAGTAAAGAATAGCTGCATAATTCGCCTCAGTCCTTCTCGCCAGCATCGAAGCGTCACGAGGAAGTCGTAGCGCAGGCTCGTAAATTCCGGAAAAGGACATGGAAGCCTTGCGGTGATGCATCGTGCGTTCCTCCCCAGCAACAGAAAAAAAGGAAAGAACAACGAAAGTGCAACCGGATAAATAAAACGGACGAAACTCGAGCGTAATAAGTATGCAACTCGTGTCCCATTATCCGTATCTCTGTCTCCCGTCGGCCATTTATAGAATAATAATAATGACGGCAGGGCAACGAGGTTTCGCTAATGTCGTCACGTCAAATAGTTATAGTCATCCGGTCGTGTAATAAAAGGGTTGTCGCAGCTCCGTCCCTCGAATCGTAAAGACCACCCTTTGTCGAAAATTCGTTCGAAATTGCGCACGTGCGACCAAAAATCTGGATTACCGTTCGAGACGATCGATATATCTAAGTGCTGTCGGTTTCATCCGATTCTTTCGCCTGGAGCCCAGGTATAGGTTTAATGGATAAAGTATTAAAAGACTGTAGTTCTGCACGAAGGAAGGCTGGGAAAACTAAACACGCCGGAAAGATAGGCGATGTCGATTCGGGCAATGGATGCTTGTTCGAATCGTTTATGTTAATCAACTCTGACGTCACCGCCACCCCCGACGCCGGCAATATCAACCCCTAACTCCGTTCGCGAGTAGCAAAACGTGCACACAGGGCGTATCATGGTCCTCCCGTAGCCACCCTCCCCCTTCGTTACCGCTCGTGCACACCCTTTGTCGACGTTAACCCGAAGTGAATGGACCTATAGCGCTATAGCGCGCTGCAGGGACGGACGGGTTTTAACTTCGGGGTGACTTACCCCGAACGTTATCTATTTTGACAGGGCGGTACACCCGCGGTCTGTTCTGGGGTTGATGCGTGGGGGTCTGTGCCGGTAATTGTGTTTTAACTATGCTCCGTATCGTCGCAATGTCCGTCCATTCTTTCCCGATAATATCGCGAAACGTTTGCCGACAATGTGACTACTTTCGTTTTGTAAAAAGTTTCTATCCTACGAAAATTACGACTAAGCACGACCGACCGTTTTCAGATCGCGTCTCCGTCCCTGTTTATTCTATTTCGACGGGATATTAAATCCGTTAATTTTGAACAAATTGGAAGACATAATAGCACGGTAGGGCACATTTACGGGCCGAAGCCACGGCAACGCGGCGCTGCGCGTAGCACGGGCGGAACGTATGCAATATGGCATTCAATTTGCGACGGATTCGCTGTCTGGCAACGCAAACAACCGCTATTGGGTTCCATTTAATGAACCGAGCCGGAGCCATCGGAAGCATTTTTGCACTGTGAGATCGGCTTAAATTGGACCTACCCCTCTCGCTCCCTATCCTTCCCCTCTAGGTTTGCTCATTTTCTATTTGTTTCCTGCGACTTACGCTTCGACGGTTCTCCACGATGCAGTGGCTCGCAATTTTGTTTTTCCTACGGTTTGTTACGTTGAACGAAAGGCGATCGCGTTACGCTTTTCGCGACGAAAGCCGTGTTCCTTTTTTCGCCTCCTTTTCGTGTGCGTGAAAATCCCCATTAGTGAAGCTAATAGTCTGTTGGAACCCATTGGTCCCTTTATAGCTCGGGTGCCTCGGGATTGTTAGACATTGTCACTCGCGAATATATCGTAAACATAGCGACGTAATGCCGATGCAATACTTAATTCCTAGTGGCTAGATCGAGTGGATTAAAGAGTTACCAGGCGGTTTGCGATTATTGCAACGAGTGACAGGCTCTTGCACGCTTGTCTCTCACCGTACGGAGTTATGAGGATTACATCCAGGTAAATTTTCGGTTGTCGACCACTTCCTCGTCGCGATAACCCATCTATCGAGAGAACAGCTCGTTAAAAATATTAAGGCTTAGGAGGGCAATCCTCTTAAAAAGTTCTTCGAGTCGTGGAAGGATAACGCGCGTAGACGGTGCGGGAGAGGCAAAACGGGGTACCGGTATCGGCGCCGTATCGTTCCACCGCGCAAGTGTCCGGTAAGCTAAGCGGATCCACCGTAATCCGGATTACGTATTTGCCCGGGTTCTCTGCCTGCTGCCATCTCGATCTCGTGCCAGTCGGAGCCAAAGATGTATTTGCCTTCTGGCAACGCGCCGTCTGTTGTCCGTAATCTGTTTAACGCTTTGCGACGAACGGCAGCGTGGCCTTTTCGTCGAAAACAGTCTCGGATCACGATAGCGACGAATCCCATCGATACGATACACACATCGGTCCGTACATATTAGATTACGTAATCGAAATTAAACATAAAATTCTTCCGCGTAACTATCGATACAAAAATCTTATTCGAGAATTCGTTACTTTGCGATCAACGCCGCAAGGTTCTCATCTTCACGGATGCGCTGAGAGTTTCGGCATCGATCGGTAGCGATCTTTAAACAGCGCCATTAACGATTGCGTGCACAAGCCGAGGGGGTCGCGATCAAATGAATATGATGAAAGAGTGGCGGCATTAGGCGAACGTGCCGTGCATACTGATTTGCGGCTGATTGATTGGACCCCTTTCCACTCGACAACGGTGCAACCACCGCTATCCCCTGTCCCCGTTCGGCTGATTCCGCCCCACGAGTGAGCCAACATCGTTGATATTATCGAGCACCCTGCTCCAGCATCACTGTACTCGCGAATATTTGACGCGTCGCGTCGCGCCACTCCGCGCCTCGCCGCACCGACACTCAATACGCCCTGATAATTGCACGATACACCGTAAAGGGAAGCTTTTTTCCAACATTTTCCGACGAATCCCGGCTAACGTTTAACGTTCATTAACGCGCTTTATTGTCTCTCATGATCCGCCGTTGCAATTACCCGTCGAAACACGAAGCCCGATTCTACTTCCGGATAAACCTCTATTTACTCGGTGGCCCTTTTCATTGAGGACTATTTTGAACGAAAAGCTTTTCAAGATTGTTCCCACATGTTTCCTACGTTTTCCAGGATTATATTCATCCCCACAACATGAGTAAAAAGCTAAAAAAAGAAAGATGCACGGAGCTTGAGAAGAGAAGCAAGGTGCGGTGGACCATACGTGAGCAAGCAAATAGAGTTCAAGGCGACGAAAAAAGCTAGAGAAATGTTTGGGTGGGTGTCGACGATAAGGGAAACGTGGTTCGGTTGTCTTCATTGTCTCGAGGACGGGTTGCGCGAACTATTGGCCTGTAACGTAATTGTTTTTGACGCGGTAATTTTACAGTGTCGTGCGTGCACACGTACGCGTCCACAGCGAGGGCAACGGACATGTCGCGGTGAAGCGTCGCGATAACTGCCGTGGTTTTCCTTCGCCTCCCTCGGCTGGTGAGCCAGCCGTTCCTTTTTCGCCGTCACTCCGCGGAGCGCGACAGCCTTTCGCTGCTCGGAAGCCATCTGCCAAGTCGCGCCGAGTCCTGCCCATCGCGTCGACCAGGAACACCCCGAGCCTTTTCAACGTCTCTCTTGACGTTTTCTCCGAGACGTCTAGCGCTCGTCCCGCCTCCCCTGCCGCCAGGCTCGGAATGCCATCGAGGTCGGTGTACCGGAAAGTCGCCTTCTATGACTCGTGCGTCTTCTCTTCGCGAGGTCTCACCAGTCGAACTTCCGCCAGCAAGTCATTGATTGCGGCTAATCTTCTAAGGGATGCCATGATTTAAAAGGGATTAATATTGTACAGATAAAGTACAAAGACATAACGGTGAAAATGAATGGCAAGCCAGTTTGATCAGACAAAAAACTGTGATCAATTCCTAAGTTAAAAGGGAAGAGACGTCCAAGCTCACACAAAGACAAGAAGAAGATGCAGAAGAGAGAAACGTAGCAGTACCATCGCGGGAGAAGCTGCACCGCCCGAAGGAAAGAAAGCGGTTCGAGTTCTGTTCCTCTCGCTCGATCGTTCCCTATCCGCGTTGCTCGTCGTCCCTGTCACGTATACGCGCGGTCCACGCACACGCGTGGCCATCATCCTCCCGATCTGAGACCTCTCGCAGGGAGCATAGAAAACGAAAGAAGCCGAGAAAGAAGGTGGACTCGCCACCAGGGTTCCTCAGTGGGTTCCGCGGCCGAAGATCCCGAAGTAGCCGGGAGCTACCACCGGATGCCCACCCGAGCAACACGAAGGGCCCTCTCCCTCAAACGAGCCTTCAGCCTCTCGACCACATACCAAACAAAGTGTACCTCGCTCCGCCCGCCGCTACGCCCGCTCAACGTTACTCTCCTCTCCGTCACTCTCTCCTGAATCGGATGCACGAGTGTCATATTCGATTGCTACCTTTGTCGAGTTCCCTAGATCGTTTCCTCTGTATACGAGTTTCCTTCGAGATCGATAAAATTTGTCGCCTCTTCGCTGTCGCGAGTCGTTCGCGTTTCTCCGTCCACGGAAGCTCGTTACGAGCCGCGAGCCGACAGGGGTACGCGAATTCCTCGAATACGCCGGTTATACCGTATCCATCTCGTCGTATTTCAGCGGCCTATCTTGCGTGCAGGATCGCGGCGACGTTCCGGTGTCTACGTCGAAATTCATCGGCCGCAGTAACGACATTAGGCACGCGCGTTCGTTCCCGAGTTAGTCGCGTTCGCAGGGTATTGTTCTTGATGGAGCCCGCACAAGCGATGCATTCGACGAGACTCGCGAGTACTAATGAGAGAGAACCAACTTTAACGCAGAAGTATCTTGCATGTAATAAAAACGATGTCAAACGTTCAGATTCGATATAAAGACCCACCTACTCACGGAAAAAACTTTTTTCTTTTCTCAGAATAGCCGTGAACTCGATGCACGTTCGACGGAGGCGCAACCGAGTAGGACCGATCGTTGGTAGCGGCAGCATCAGCGTCAGAGTCAGCATCAGCGTCGAAGAACGGAAGGGCCCTCGGGCAGCGCGAGATGGGGGCCTGCGAAGCATCCTGGCGTGGCGTGGCCGTGCGGTTGGTACACGGTGTTCGTGTTCCACGAGGAGCTCTATCCTTCTCTGTCTCTGGTACACGTTCATACGTGTACCGACGAGGCTGTGTTGGCAGAGCGTCGCGGTAGCCGCGCCAGAGAGATGGGATTGCGCGATAGGCCGCGTGTCGAAAATAGAAATATAATCTGATAGGCTCATTGTGCCTCGAGCCACTCGCTGCTATCTGCCACTACTACCGACGAATCCGTGCTCGCTACCTCGACTCTCCTTCTCTCTTCCTTGACCCTTCTTCTACCTTTCCCGTCTTTCGCCGTATCGAGAACCCTCCCCCGTCCTTTACCCGCGTATTTTCTGCCTGTCCGTTATTGCTAGACCGCGCGTGGCTAGATCCTCGCGAAAGACAAAGTGAACATACGTTCCCTCCACGCAAATCCACCGACTACCTTGTTCTTCCTCCACCTCCGCTCCCGTCTCGTGTCGCGAGAAACATACGCGAGACGTTTTTATCGGACCAGATTTAGGAGGCAGTTCCGCGGAGAGGTTATTTACGAGCGCAAGTTTTATCGCAAGGGAACGGAAAGCAGTAAACGGTGCTTACTTTTAATAACTGACCAACCGCTCCAGATCCTGCGGTGGTCGACGGGGACGAAGCATTCCGGGGGAAAGCCGCAATTTGTAGGAAAAAAAAGTTACGAAGGTCCTTTCCTTGCCGCGAGGCTGGGCCGTAAACCACGGCACAGCGGGAGCGTGACCAATGGCATCGTGATCGTAAAGAAATTAGAGGGGCAGTAATGGTTTCCGGGTACGATGCTTTCCGGTCAGCATACATCTTCTACGGGGTGGCCGCGGACACGCGGTCGCTATATTGGTTTAGCGAGTGACCCTTCCCGCCGACAATGTCGGAACGGAGCCATTTGTTGTTCCGACGACGTTGTACGAAGTAACCATAAAGTTTCTACCCTACTTTGGTTGATCAATTAGAATGTTTAGTCTACATCGAGGAGCAAGACGAAAAACGATGCGGAGGATGTAAAAGGTATCCCAATAGTAATCCATGATAACTGGATTCGTTCAGTCATTCTGCCGACACTCTACCATCGCAAGCGAAAGTTTGATTTGAAAAGATTCAGCGATCTTCCGATTCTAGTAACCAACGATAAAACCAATTTGATTTGCGGAACGTCCTTCTCCTACGAACCGAATAGCTTCACGGCGCTCTCCGGGAACGCGCGAACGTACAAACAGAGATGCAATCAGGGACGCGACTATCGGCCCGTGTCGAGTACGAACGTGGCTTCACGTGTGGGATGTATCGTAGCTTTTGTCGCATACCATCGACCGCGTAGCATCGGAAGCTGCCATCGATGGACGGTAGCGTTTGACGTAACAATCGGAGTCTTGCCTGTCCACTGACTCCTTGGATTAAATAAAACTGTAAGAAGCTGTGGAGACTCTCGAGCGATGATCTGCCTATTCGACCGTAAATTGCATTTTCATGATAACTATGGACTCGAATTCGGGGACCAGTCTTTTCCAACTTTTTTAAGAATCCTACATTCGCCTCGCGAGAATACGTTGCGTCAGCGACGGTTTTACCATCCGTGGAATCGCGCAGTTTCGAGAGCAGCAAGAAATTGAAGTGGTAGGTGGTCGAACGATGTACGGCCGGAAGCGGAAATGATCGGACGAGTGTGGAGAGAGATAGAGAGGGAGTGAGCAGCAGAGAGCATTCCCTCCCCACGCAACACGGTCCGGTGCAGAACGGTCCTCCGTTGTTCGTTCGTTGTGGATGCGCGATTGCGAGCGGAACACGGCGGAACGCGAAATGGAACGGGGGGGGTTCCCGGCCAGGCCGTGTGCGTACTGATTGATCAACATTGTTGCCGAATTAGACTCCAGCGAGATGGGCATATTGATTGGCAATCAGTGTCGCCCGGCCACAACGAAGCCTGTCCGTCCGGGAAACGGTTTGCTAACGCAAACACCGTCGCACCTGGATCTCCATGATGTTGTTTTTCGACTGGGGAGAAAAAAGGTAAAAATAAAAAAAACTCACCGCGCGTCGAACGTTCCACCGACATTTTCGACGCCGATACCACCCACACCGTCCATTTTCCACGGGTCTTTAACGTTCGCGCACTCGTACGCTTGAAAAGCGACGCAATTTCGACGCGTTCTTAGATTCGAAACATCCGCGTCGAGGAGTCTTACAACTTCGTCGGTCTATCAACGAGTTCAGCAAAGAGAATGTAACGAATTCGTCTACTCGCGAGAAACGAACCAGCCAGCCATCGAAGATTAAAGCGCGCGCATCTAAAGCAGAATTTTTCTTTCATGGTCGATTAACCCCAAACCACGTCGAAGGATCCGTCTGTCTGTACCGGTTCCATGAGAGTGGCGAGGTTTCGCGGCTCCCAAGGCCATTTGGGGCAACGCGTTTTGCCGTAAAGCCGTCGAAAATGCGGGTCCAGCGAAGGGTGGCGGAAAAGAATGGTCTCGAAATCGCGCGAGATCGGGGATGCGTCTGCCGTGGCAGACGGCCCGGAAAATCGGCGCTGGTCCATCAGCGGACGTACAAAGCAGAAAATGACCGACGGAGCGGTTGCATCGGTTCGGTGCTGGGCGCAGTTGTCCGTGCAGAAACGACCCGCGAATGCCTCGTGGTACCGCGAGCGTAACGCGGAATGCCGCTTTCGAAGACGAAGCGGATTCGTCGTCGAGGTTGGTTCTTCTTTACGACTTTCGAAGCGCAAAAGCGACCTTTCGTCCGCGGCGGAACGTTCGAACACGGAAGTATTAATCCCGCTCGATCCCCCGGGTGTACCCACGGGGTAACAAAGTACCCCATTAGCTCCGCCACCGGCGTGCCTTCGCTCGTTTCCATCTCGAATCAGGTCGAGGACTTTTCGAGCGCTCGTTTCCCTTTATTCTTATTCCAGCAGGCCCGACTTTACGGGAAAGAAAGCGGTACGTGCTTCTAATTATTTGCGCTTGAACATCGACGATTCCTCCGTGCCACGGTCCTCGAACATCCAATGAAAAAAAAAATATCAGCTCTCGCGGAAACTTCTGCCGTTTCATTCCGTGATTAATAAAGCAGTACCCGAAGGCGTACCCAAAGAGACCATTTGCCTTTTCGTTTAGGCGTCATCGTTTGGATCGTGGAACGCTGGGTTTCGTTGGTAGCCGGTAGTATTAAAAACCTCGAGACGGCACTGCGTTTACGAGCCGCGCATGACCACCGACAATGGCTAGCGGAAGGCCATTCGTCGTTCGAAGCGCGTTTCTTTTTTTCTCTCCAACCGGAGAAAAGCGTTTACCGCAAGTCCTCGATACGCATTACGACTCCGGTGTAGTTCACACGCGCTGGGAAAAATGCCAGTTAGCGGTCGAGCAAGTCGGTAAAGGCAGCTTGCCGAGAATGAGTAATCCTGTCTCGATGTTACCTTCATCTCTTATATTATTAACGATATCAACCTCGTTCCCGCGAGAATTCAGCGACAGTTAACTTCGCCGATCGTCGTAGAGTTTGACGCAAATTAACTTGGCGGCACGGAGTGCTTCGACGAGTCTAATTATTGTATAAAAAAAAAAATAGATAACGGCGAAAATGCTATCCTCGTCTCATAGGTGTAAACGGTTTCCATAGGTTGACTTTTAAGGAACATTACGGGAAAAGGCGAGGTCAGATTAAGATCGGAACGATCCTTGCGGTCGCTCCTGCGAAAGGACCACCTCGTACCGGGCAAGGTCCTAGCGGCGTTCGAGCCTGTAAGCCTTCCTCTGCAGATAAGCCTTTGGATTCGACCCCGGAGTTTGATCACCGATAGCCCGTCGTTCTAACCTACTCTCCCGACACTAGCACCCAATTCCAAATCCTCCGGCAGGCACCCTTTCCGGTTGGGGCCGAAGAACCGGCTGATGCCGCTGGCAAACATCCACTTCGAGAGCGAACGCTTCCTCCGTTCCCGTTCTCTCGCTTCTTTTTATGGTCTGTTAAATGAACTTCCCGCGCTCTTTTATATCGACCGGGTGGGTCATTTTCGTAGAGCTCCGGCATGCTCCTCTCCCTCTGTCTCTGCTTCTCGAGCGAATCGATTTACGAGCAACTCGGAGATTTCGCCCCAGGACGACACAGGTTCTCCTCTCGTCTCATTCCCGATGGTTGTCGCCGTTGTTGCGGACTTTCTCAATTAAACTCCGACCCAACGCGCCGTATCGATCTTGAAATCTTCAGGCGCGACTCTAGTACGTCGAAACTAAACCATCGATCTCGGATCCATTATCCCCGACAACAGTAGACGATGCCAGGCAGACAGGTTTCCATCGTGAAACGACTGCTACGATGGGATACGCGAAACGGAGAACGGAAGGTTTACAAAAAGTAATCGAAATCTGAAGTCCTCATTTTTCTATCTTTTGACACGATGGATCTTGTACATGAAGGATTTTTTTCTACCATTTGCCCGCGAATCGCACGAACGTTCTGGGATCTCTGGCAGCATCTTCCAGCCGGAGCTCCGGCTTCGGCTTCAACAGCGTATAATCTCGCTGGTTATTAATGACGATGGTTTGGGAAACTGCTACCGGGCAGCCTTCCTCTGTACCCCCTTGTCTCACGACGGTCTCTCTCCCTGCTTTCTTCCTCGTCGATCCTTTAAATTTCTTCCTCCACTTTTTCTTCCCCTTCTTCGTGTATCTTCTCTCCAGCCGCCCTGCTTCTTCTTCTTCTTCTTCTTTCCACTTTGCCCGTCTTCTAGTTCCCACTTAACTCATCCTCACCCCCTCATTCCCTACGAAGCTGCATTCCAAGCATCGTTACGGCTCGCCCTGCACCTACCGAAACTTTCCGAGCCGCGATCCTAAGCGCGCGTCGTTTTAATTGCCTGTCTATGGCTGACGCTGCTCGTCGCTGACCGAACGTCGTCGGCCGCTGTTTCTTCTTTCGGAAACGAATCCGACCTTCGTTAATTATCGGCTATTCTCTGGGCAGTCCTCGAGCTTCGCTGGATGTGTTCGTTCGCGAACCGTTTATAGGCGCGTTTAGGCCAGAGTTCGGCTCTGGCTGCACCTGACGACGCAAACGTGCAAAGGTTACGTCACGCATTGCTGGAAAGTCCGTCAGAAACATGATCTCGGTCACGTCGAAATATCATCGATACAAAGTTCGAAACAGCAGTGCGTGCACGCGATCGGAGCAAGCGTTAAGAGTTCGATCGAAAGCAAGCGGTCCAGTTCATTCAGAGGCCGGTTTCTAGGGCAGGACTTATCGACTCATGGCAGGCACTCCGTCTTGGTCGACATAATATATTCCACAGTTCCGTATGGGAGGGTGGTCCTTATCGCGGGTGTAACACCGGTAAACATGGAATGTGGCTGGCCAGAGGCGGTATGTCGGAGGCCAGGGGTCTGTCCTCCTGTACGTACGTACGTCGAACCGGTGGCGGTATTTGGACAGGCTGTCGAGCGCGCAGACGGTCGTGGAACACCGGGCCAACAAACAGTACAATACAATATTACAATCCAGGCAAACGGCAACGTCCCACAGGCACAGGTACAACGCAGTGACAGCGCAACATATCAACCGCGGTTCTCCACCCCTTCGTCTCCTCCTCCGCTTACTCGTTCCCTCTTCGTTCCTCCTTTTCCCTTCCACGGGGACTTCGATATTCGTTCTCCGTTCACCTTCCGTGTCTTTTCGTCCCTGTCCGATCGAGCGACGTTTCTCTCTTGCACCTCGTCGGCCAACTATATCTGATTGGCCTGATCATTAATCACCGGTGACCGTGCGGCAGCCCTGTCCCGTCCTGCAACTAAACTCGTGGAATCGAACTCACCGGGGTGTACGTGCTGCCGTTTCTCTCTCCCGCTTCCTCTCTACGTTGCCTGTTCTCCTCCCCGTGCCTCTTGGCCTCCGCCGAGATTTCTTTTCTTCTCGTTCGCTGCGCCTTTCCACCCCTCTACCCGTCTTTCGTCGCGAAAAATCCTACGGTCACGACTCGACGCTCGGCCCAGCGGGAAAGTGCGACGAGGATCAGCAGCGAACGAAACAGAGTTCCACGACGGAAAACTTTCGCCCCGGTTTCACCGGTATCGATGCCGAGAAGACGCGCGATAAAGGTGTAGTTGGAAACAAACGAAAAAACAGAGATGCGGAAAAAATAATTAAAACACTCATTTTGGTGTGCATAACCTGGTAAATTATTCCACGATTGCGCTTCCTTTTTTTTTTTTGGCTTTAGTCGTACCTAATTGGTTATCACGCATTATTCGGCGCTGAACAGGTCAAGGATAAAGCTCCCGATTCTTTTTGCTCGACGTCTTAATCCTGACAGTCTGAAGAAGAAGCGCTTCATAAAGAACGGGGTTATAATTGGCGTGGTTGACTAACTCGATTAACCTGTCGGATAATTAATTTATTCGAGATCTCGCGAATCGATAAGAGTAGAAGACCCGGGATGATCGACTTGTCAAACATCGACGGCACTGGCAGCGAAAACGACATCGCCCGTCATCACTCAGATTCACTTCGCAGGTCGTTTCCTTGCGAAACTTACGAAGTCGTTAAGGGATCCGCCTTTTATTAGCTCAATTTCGATGCACGCCTCGAAACATCGATAATTTCATCGACACGCGTACATTGTACATCTATGCGAAAACAAAGATATTCATCAAATCAGTCGGTCGAAAATGAAGAGATCGTCTCTGGGTTATGGGGGACTACGGACTCCAAATAGGATCATGAATATTTCTCTTTTTATCTGGAATTCCCTTCGTCGATGATGACTGGATACTCCATTCCAGTAACCGGAATCGAACGACGCAGACATATCGGTATCAACTTCACAAGATACCGTCGACGAAAAGCTCGATCTCTATGCGTCTGTCTCTATGGGTCCATGCGTTTCGTTCGAATCCAGAAACTCGGCCTCCCCTTTACGTTCGACGGGCGGTCAATCAATGCGATTCAGTTTTCCCAGTTACGGGGGTCAATCGCTGCGATGCTCGGAGCTGGGTCGAGGTTTTAGGATAAGGAGTCAGAAAGAAGAACGCGGGTAGCCTGTTACGACAAATTGGGGCCTGCCGTCGTGACAAACTCGAGCCTAACCCTGACTATCCTCGAGTGACCTTAGTTCGCGGGTTCATCGACGATCCCAAGCCGATCTATCGACTCTCCCACGACCCCTAGAATCTCCTCGGGGACGCCTCTAATAGCCGGATTATCTGTCCGCTTGTGTTTCCTCCGTCACCCTCCTTGCTGTGCCCCCCAATAAGGATAACGAGTCCGCGCCGGTCTTTCCACGTCTTTATCGTTGTCCCGAGGACAGGTGGACGTCGTCCGTTACGGCCGATTCATCTCGGCCAACTTACCCTGTCGGTCTGTCTTTGCGAGCGTATCGCGCTGATCGATCGAACGGCTTTCCGGTCGTTTCAGGCCCGCGATATAGAGTCGTAGACGACGCGCGACTCCGTAGTCGATTCGAGATAATTACTGCTCGTTTAATTACGATTGTTCCAGTTCGCTCGTTAGCGTAATACTATAATTTCTATTACGGCGACGGTTGCGTGTCCCGAGCGTTTCGCACCACGCGAGACAAAATCACGGGTTCTTTGTGTCCGCGTCATTGTCGTAACGTGTGTCGCATACCACCGACGGGTAAACAATATTCGAGACACCAGATAGAAGGAACAGTATTTTGACGCGGTGGTAAAGTAGTTTCTAACGGCTTCAACGGCTGTTAAGTCATGAAAGCAAGTAGTCGCTAACTATCCGTGATATGAACGATAAACTACCCTTTGATACAGCACGCCGAGGGAATTTATATTGAGTATAGTTTCGAGATACTTTCTCGTAGAACGCGTACGTAAAAAACATCGATCGTCCTGCGAGACACGGCCGTTAGAGGTTCGTCTCCCGTACAAATAACTTACATGACGCGAGTTATTCGAGGCGAGCCTTGAACGAGACTGAAGCGAGAAGAAGAACCGCAAGAAGGAGAGGAAGGAAACGACCGGCTGTCCGTCAGTTTATCTTCAGGCATACGTCGACTATTAATCAACGGACCCTCCTAATCGCTTGACGAACCAATCGATAAATCAATAACTTTCATCCACAGAACGGTAGTCGGATAATCCACGAGTCCAGCATCCTCCGAGCCTAAAAAGCTACAGATTCGCGGTTACGCCGGACCAACACCCTGGCGATGAATCCAAAGCAGGGACACGCTACGAGCATTTCTTAAAAACTCTAAGTGTCGAAGGAATCGTGCGACGGTATCGAAGGAAAAAAAACAGTAGCATCGTGTGAGGACTTTACGGTACGAATTGCTTCCGGAAACGCTGGACGTCTCGTCGGTGCGAAGCTCGCAAGGTGGTCTACGGCTGTCGTGTATCGCTCCGCAATATCATTCCAGTCAAGTTTTAACGCGTTAAAGCGTGGAAGGAGTCGCCATCGTTGCAGCAGTCCCGCGTTGCTCATTTGCTGTCGTTCAGTGCCTACGGCGAGGCCACCGGTGCCTCGAAATCCATTAACGTTCGAGCACTGCACTCGGACCAACCAATAAATTTTATTAATACATTCGTGGCAGAGCAATAACGACAGCCAGCATTGTGCGCGAGAACTGACTCCGATGGCGCGAGTTTTCGCTCGCTCGTACGCTCTGTTAGCTAGTGTTGAGCGGGGCTGCTCGCCGTAAACTCTGCAGGCAGCGATAATGGCAGCGTTTTGTGGCGACCAGAAAACCACTCCGCCTTCCGGGATCCTGGTGCCGAGCAGGAACGTAGAACACGACTAATGCATTTGCAGTCTTTAAGCGACAGCGCCGTGATTGCCAAACACATATCGGTACTTCGCTGCCTGCAAGAAGGAAATCTCCTTCCTCTACCGGCAACGTGGCAACTGGGCCGCGAGAGAATTAAAAGGAATTCCACGGGATTCAAGAAACGCCCGTAAATGTTCCACGGTCTCAAAATCATGGCTGAGATTATCGAGCAGCTCGGTTCTTTCTCTATAAACTGCGATTTTCCTTCGTTCTTTCCTTTTTCCTACAGTGCGGCGAAACCGTTCGGCGATCGTATTTCAGCGGTAGTTCAGTCGCATTAAATCCCCGTAATATCCAAAATATATATGAGCCACGAAGGGTTCGAAACAATTTATCCCATATTTCAGTTAAGGTAACGAACCGCTCTGTCCTGCTAACCTCAGCTTAACGAGACGCCATTTAAATATCAAATTTAGACCGATCTTCGGCTCGTCCAGGGAGAAGGATCCCAAGAGAATCGATGATCGGTTTCCAATCTGGCGGATGCCTTATTACAGACTGGGCTGGCCGGGTTGTACGTAGTACGGCTGCACGTGTCTACACGAACGAAGAGAAGAAGAACCTTACCGGGTAGATCCACCAACCGACGGCAGCCGGTGGGCTTCTGGTCGTCGTGCTACAAGAAGAAGAGACGGGACGAAACCAGACGAGACGAACCAAGACCGGGTTCAAGCGGGTAGAGAGGGAGAGAGAAGTCCACTCGAGCCTGAGCCCCGTGCGTATGATATTAAACACTATAATTATTATTTAAATTCCAGTAGGATGGCTCCCGGTGTTGCGGTTCTCCTCTTCACCTTCGCCGCGTCTCTTTCCCTTATTATTCTCTCCCCTCTTCTTCTGCTCGCTGCCAGTGATGCTGATCTTCTTGACTCCTTTTCACTCTCGCTCTCGATCTCTGCCGCTTGTATGGCCGCGCAACCACGCGCTTTTTGCTCTCGTATACCGGTCGCCTCTGCGTCCCGATCATTTTGCTTTTCGAACTCGCTTTGCTCTTGCTCCGCCCGCGCGTAGGCGCGACTCTCAGCATCCCACCGTTACGGACAGAAACCAAGAGAGAGCCGGAGAGACAAAGCGAGAGAACGGCTACAACCATAGCCCGAGACTTATAGCTACGGCCACCATGAGATGGTTTATTGCCAAGACCTGACCCCATGTAATCACTATAAACTATACCTTCTTCTTGCGAGGCCCTCTCCCCCATACCTACGTGCCTGTATTAGCTGCCATTACGCGTCAATGCGGGAGAGCCGAGGTCTTCCTCTTCCTCTATGCAATCACCTACCACCGCGATTTCAAATCTCTGCTTCCGTAAGTTTCCAAAGTTCTAGACCAAGACCACCCTTTTAATTCGCGCCAGTCGGCGTTCCGTTTCGCCGAGTGGAACAGCCTGTCTCCCTGGGCGACCGCGAAGTAAAGCGTGCCCGGTTGAGGCAGTAGCCTCTCCAACACCGATGTGAACATCGGTGAATATCAACCGGGCCGGAGCTACCTTCAACTCGGTGGCTTCGAGTCCGATGCAAATAATCCTCTTCCTCTCATGACCGGAGAAAAACAATGCACCGGATTCAATACCGGTAGCGAGACCGGACCGAGATCGTGCGTTGTGGGTGGGCACCTCTCAACGGAGAGAAGAACGATAGCCGCGCGCGCGGCAACCGTTGCAAAAGTAGCAGGAGCGAGCGTCGGTTGCTTTCACGGTCCTGCGCGGCCAGCGGCTCCGTTCGACTTTATGGGAATGCGATACATCGAGTAAAGACACCCGCACACCGAGAGTCGAGCGATAACGTTTCAGGATCAACCATGACGTATCATCCAATTTTCCAAACCCAACTTTGAATCCTTTTTTATCCATCGGAACGGTACAAGATCCGTCGTCTTATCGAATTAACTGAACACCAAGTGCATTGTTGTTTTGTTTCGACACCGGAACGCGGAAAGAGATGGGCGGCATAGGAAGACGTCATCGAAGACTCGATCGATCTACCGAGAACTATGTTTGATGAATCGAAGATGCGATGGACTACAGTGGTATATGGTTGTCAATGAAGAGATACTGTGTGAACGAGGCCTTAGCGGGTAGGGTAGTAGTCGCTAGACGGTCAAAAATACTTCTCCGGAGAAGACCTCCGCACGGGCTTGTTATTATTTGTACTATTGTTGACTCGTGACTTGCAGCTCTCGGGCTTTACCTACGAGCCACCCCGTTCAAGTCCTCGGCCCGCCCACGAGAAAACAAACATACAGATATTGCCAACCACCTCTCGGCGATGACGTTGATCGTGGCAACGGTGGTGGGCAGACTCACGGTGGTATAGTCCTACGGACCTCGTTGATGGAATTAAGAAACGAAAAAGGTAATCGCTAAATGGAAATGGAAGATTCTAAACATTCGCGACAAACCTCTGCATTCACAGTTCGCAAAGAGACCAAATCTGGTGTTTCCAGATCGATGCTGGTTCAGCAGTTCGATTTTAGATTCATCCGCTGTTCGTCGATCGGCGACGCTTAGGCTTCGGTCGATACCCAATGGTGGGATCAGCGAGAAGCGATTAAATCGCAGATTTCTTATCTCGCATTACGGTTTCTACCCTGCTCCCTGGGCGGGAAGGACCCCGAGGCTAACGCCGAGACGCGTTGCATCCCCCCTCCGTGCACTCTTCCTGCCGTTCAGTGTATATACCTCGGTGCAGAGGCGCGTCATTATACTCACGTCACTCAAAAGCTCCTCTTCTTCTGCCCTGCCGGGGTCCGGAGTTATGAGAAACACGAGCTGCAAGGTAACAGCCACCTTGTCCACCAACCTCCCCTCTTTTGCGCCTCTTTTTCCGCGTCGTTCTTCCTCTCGGGTTTGTCGGATCGTCAGCCAGGTTTGAACAATCATTTATAACCGGCCACGATAATTCGTGCACCGTGTCCCTGAACAAAAACCGCGATCGATAGAGGTGCCAAGATAGCGCGACGACGCTCCCGATGTCCCGCGACGTTGGGAACGGGCACAACAATGACCCACGAAGACGTCTCTCTTGTTGGATCGCGCGGCCCGATCGAGAGTGGTCGCTACCAGCCACTCGGGATTTATCTCGCTTTCTTTTACTGATCGATCTCGATTCCTGCTCCAGGGGCGACCGATTCGATTATCGTTTACTTGGAATGACTACCATCGAACCTAGACTTTTCCTCGAAACGTGTGGTCCCTTTGAAACGTTGATCCGTAGAAGAACCCTCGCAAACTCTACGGTGATGAACACTTTTTACTTAAAAATGTGAAACAAATTAACGCGGAACTTTGAACGTGTTCGTCTCAAAATTCTAATGGATCATTGACGAAATAATTCGGGCCAACGAGCTCGCGTGATGCTAGTAATAATAAGGTGCAAAAGGAAAGCCATGTCTGGTGCGACGCGTAGGCGAATCGAGAGTGGAGGGCTCGCGCACGAGCCTCGCCCTTTCCACGGCCACGTCGTCTAACGCCTTTCTTCCATCTCGGGGAACTTCCCTCGGTCGTCTGGCCGCGTGTACCCACTAACCCATAATTAGAGGCTTTGGCAAATTATATGCGCGAACATGTGTCCCCTCAGTTAAAATATCGGCTTAATAATAACAGTTGGAGAGCACAGCAATTATCAGAACCCCTGAGCAGCGAGAAGACCGAGAAGCCTTCTTCGGTGTCGTTTTGTCTTCACCTCTTACTCCTCCGCGCGGAATTCTTTTTTTTATCGCGCGCCGGATGCGATCGTCGCGGATCAGTGCGACGTGGGTGTCTGCCGACGTCTAATCGAAAACGTCGATGCCATGCAAGCATCGCGAACTTCTTTGGCACCGAAGAGAAGGAGACGGACGTGCTTGCGAAACCATTCCACTTTTTTTTTTATACAACTCCAACGCTATGATCCCATATAAAGTTATTAAATCGCGAACAAAAATATAGAATAAGTGTGCACACGCAAGTATTTGTTAGAAATGTTGTAGCGACGAATCCATTAACAGGCGGCAAACACAACGCTCATTCGTTTCTTTTGTATAATTATTTATGTCTCGCCAATTTCATCAAAATGGGCATTTGACATTTTGCAGTGTTCCTTTGTCAGCCATACGATCTACGACGCACAAGTACCTATCATACCTACACAATATAATGAACAATTGCACGATGAGAGAGCTCCGTACCGTATACGGAACATGGGTGCAAAATAGTTATTAGATTTACGAGCGTTCCACTTCGTGGACGTGTAACTAATACTCTCGATCGAAGACATCGAGAAGACAAAAAGGAGATAGAGCCGCGGCAAGATTATCGTCGACGTCTGCGGCGAGTCTATCCTTTGCTAAACGCGACTACTTACAGATAGGAGACACAGACAGTTCGACAGGGAACGAACGTCGTCTGAAGATTTCTGCTATCGGTGGCCATGTCAGAAGAGTTCGACTGGTAAGAGAAGACAGACGTAACAGCGTGTCTGATGTTTTGCCAGTTATAATTATACAAGCTCGTTTTTCGTGGGATGATCGTGTGGGCACACACAGCGCGTTCCGTACGCTAAGACGCGGGTTCTTAAAGGGCGGCCATAATGCGCGACCGGGTACAGTAGCTTTTTATTGGCTAATTGGTAATTAAGCCGGGTTAAACAGCAGCCAGCCAACGCTTTCTTGCCCGCCTCGAGTCGTTCGGCGACTCGCTAATTTAATTTGCGGTTTCGTCGCGTTCGTTCGTCCGTGCTCGAAAGCCTCCGGGTGGATGGATATCGTCTCCGTCGCAGTTTTGACATATGCCATCGTCCATCTATTCGCGAGTCCGTCCTCTGTGAGACTACACAACGCACTGGATGCGCAGCTGCCCAAAATCTCAGTTACAACTTCAAGAGAACAATCCGGATTGCGAATGACGGTTCAAACATCTAGACGAACGAAACGATTGGAATACGAGGGCATTGGCAGCCAACGGTACTGGGTCTTGCTAACGTCATTGGAATCGATGAAAGTGGGTGTCGATCCTTTTTTTGAGTCAGCTGACACGCAGCGAACCAGCACGAGGCAGCTCGAGGGCACGAAAAGTGGGCCCGGTACCGATTCGTCGACAAGATTAGACAATTTGTAAACATGCAATCGTGGGTGTACCGGTACAATACCATCGCCGACCCGACTGTGAACTCCTTGGCCTCTTCTCTCGCACTCCCCTCCCTCATGAAAGGCCGCGTCAGGGACCGAGGAACTCCGCGCCTGGTAATTCGAATGCATTCACCCCGAGCCCGTCCATTCACTCTTTCCCATTCATGTTGGCCTTTCCCTCGTACGCATCGGTCGCGACACGATGACGCCGAGGAATCGAGATTGTGATTGCGGCCAGAGGAAGGAGGAGACGGAGGAGGAGGATGACTACGATTACTGGGTCCGCGTAGAGGTCAGGTCGCCACGGCCCTGAGCAACACCGAGGACGTGTAGGACGCGTCACTGCGCTTTGTCCCTATCGATTCTGACGAGCGACAAGGCCCTTCGCGGCAACCGAGAGAAGAGGAACACGGTCCCTCCGACGAGCGAGTTTCGTTCGTCGAGAATTCGCTACGGCCACACCTACCCCGAAGAGGAGCAGTCCACTTGGTGTGCTTGATTCGCGATCCATTGTTCTAACGCTAGGATCGGACCTAATCCTCTATACTTATTAAGATCCGAAGGAACAATTATTCACGAGCCCTGTGTTTATGTTGAAAAATGCTACACCTGCGAGGAATATATTACGTTAATTCAATCAAATTAATTCTCGCAATATCGATCTTGATATTTCCGGGGAGGACGCGTAAAAGCGCGTAGGGCGGTAACTTCAAGCTTGCCTAACCTCGCGAGGAATTTAAAAAGCTACGAGCAGTACCCTCCCCCCCCTCCCCCACATCCCTTTGTTTCCTCCCGGCTTCGTCGTTAAACAATGAAATGTAGGAGGGACGGACGGAGTCTAATAACGTCGTATAAGCAGGTAGAGCGAACGTTGCAGAATCGGCGCGCAGAGTGCTAGCGTTGGCAGCGAGGAAGAAGTTCCTTTGCGATAGACGAAAGCATCGCCGACGCAATGAGACTCGCGAGAAACCTTGGGCAACGGTAACGACGAAGAATGCCGGAAAAATCAACAACATTAGACCGATCTAGTTTACGAGGAACGCATCGCTGAACCGCTGATGTTTATTAAGATGGCACGGAAGGCGGCAGTCGAACGATTTCAATGAAAACGCTGGGTCATCGTAGGCGAGGATTCGTCGAGCCTAATGGTGTCGGAAGACGAGCTCGGGAGAATCCCTGGTTCGAACAAAAGAGCTCCAGAGCGGAGGAGGGACAAGAGTTGTTCGCTCGAGTCGAGAGATCGGACTCGTGACCCGGCCCTTTTCGTTCTTGGCACATTGATTCCGCGGAGTGACGGATGGTTCGGGGTCGAAGAAGGTCACAGTGGCGCCTCGCCTCTCCTCTCCGTGACTCGTGCTTCCCCCCGTGGCTCTGGGTGTTTAGTTTACGTTCATCCCACCTCGTATACTTCGATTTTTTCCTCGAGATGACCGAGGGCCAGTCTTTGCTCCGCTCCACGTTTCGAAGGGAAACGCAAATAAACTCGAGATCCTTGACTCGATCTCTGCGTCGGGTCTCGAGTGCCATCCTAGTAAGCGACTCGTAATATCGTGTAAACGATCCGTTCCAGAGTCAGCCGGTTATTATTTTAATCCCCTACCTAACAATCGGAAGCAACCGGCCGTTTACATTCCAACGATCGTTCCGGCTCGTTAAAGTTAATCAACTAATTCATCGTCGGAGAATCGAGCCCTCCGGGCGATCCAGGAACACGAAATACCGAGCGAGCGTCCTCTCCGTTGGTGGATGGCGACCTCGCCCAAAATTCCGCAACGTCTTTATAATTCCCCACAGCGACATTTCACCATGGTGATGGTGGTGGTACGATGCCGGGGACTGGGAGACGAAAGGAAGGAGACAGCCTAGAGGACGAAGCCTTGGGAAGTAGGGCGGCATGCACGAGTGCCGCTCCCGATGGAAAAATTAATAGAATCATTTTACCGAACTGCTCGTCCGTTCCGTCTCCGTCTACGACAGTACTCCTTGTCTTCTTCTTTTCTCGAGGTCCCCGTGCCAGTATTATGACTCTAAAGTCGGGGTCACGAGGAAAGTCGCAAGGGCGGAAAGGACCGAGTCGCACGGAACGAAATGGAAAATATAGCTCCCTAACCTCTTATCCTCGACGAACAACTACACTGCCTTTCGGGATAAGAGAGAGTTTTATACGCTTAAGCAGTCCGGCTAAGATTTGTCACGAGCTGGTTTGCCCCGTCCGCGCCGCTGGCTCTCTGATAAGAATAAGCGCGAGACAGACACAGAGGTGAGTCGAACCCGCTGCCGTAACTTCCGGAACTCGTTACTTCGGTCTACATTCCCTTTCGACCCGGTGCGCGATGTAATTATCTTTGAAAAAATGACTGGAACACGAATTCGCGCGATACTCTACCTAAAATACCCATCGTGTAAACAAATCTAGAGAACTACCTATCGTTCTGAAATGATCACAAATAGTTATCTTCGATGGGAGGTATTCTTTGAAGCTGTCCGATAGTCCTCCATATTCCAAGCGCATGAAAACGTGACGAGACGTTCGTCACCCAAACGTCAACGCGATCGCCTAGCAACCTTTATCCCCGATAGCTCGTAGTGTCTGGATTTCGACGCCAAGAGACTCCGCGGGTACGTTTCCGGGTTTCACGGGCATCGAAGCAGACAAATCGCTCAGGCACACTCTTGACAGCTCGTGGTCAAAAACCCACACTGATGCGCGGAGATTCATAGCCGTCAAACGGATCGATAGCTCGTAGGTTGGTCATAAAACTGCGCTGCAACGAGAATGATGAGTCGTGGCTTGCAACTTCTATTTCGAGCCGCGACCCCGGAAATGAACCGAGTGGCAAAACCCTAACGTTTCGAACCCCCCCCCCTGCCCTTCACTCTAGCTTCCAGCTTCTTTCTCTTAGCAGTTATTGCTGCGCGGCGCATTGTCCGCCACGGCGTTAATGCAACGACACCGCTGCGCTATCTGCAGCGGACAAAAATGCCTTTATACCGTGGTTGCAACATTTGGCCAATCCGTGTGTTTGTTGGTGGCAATGTTTCGATTCAGTGGATCGGGCATCTAAAAACCGGAACCTTCGATTGCTGACCACTAGATGCAACAAAGGTTTGGTTACTCAGTTGCTCGCAGAACTTTTTCTTCCTAATTCTGTTTCCTTTACGATCCCCTTTCGTCTTCTTCCTCAACGATAAAGCGTCTGAGGAACGAAACGAGAAAATGACAGTTCCACATATTGGCTGGTATCTCCAACCATTTATCTCCGAATTCATTACTGACTAGCTGATGCAGCGGACTCCCTCCATTTACCTTTAACGCATCTACAGGGTGTCCTGCATTGCATGGTAAAATCAACAAAAACGTTACTGAATCTAAATATGATGTTCTACATCACTTGTGAAATATCTTCTGAACGATTAATCGAACATGTAATACACGTGGCCAGTACGAGGTCTTGGATTCCAAGGACATTGGCAAAAGCCTCTTTGAAAACGACATTTAACATATATACATACAAATTTTGATCATGAAATTTTTACACTGAAGTCGATGTTGCATGTATATTTTTTTTTTCACAAAATCCACTACACTGGTTCAAGTTTCAAACACAATACGAAGCACTGGCACACCACTATAGGACACCCTGTATGTACCGTTTCGGAAAAAGACTCCGAAGAAACGAATCCCATGCTCCGTTCGATAGTTCCGTCCCCCTGCTTCGCACTTTCTTTTCTTAAAGGAATTCACATTGAGCGAGGACTGACAAGACAAGATGGGTTCAGACAAATGTCCTCGAAACTCGTTTCTTTTCTTCGAAGAATCGGCCAGAAAATTAACCGACGACGACCGATTCTTCCGTTCTATTTTCGACTTTTTAATCTTTGCACCGGGCGTATTAATCTAACGGCGACTCGTCGATAATTTAGCAGGAAGACTTCTACCCAAACGCTGACACGCGTTTAAAAAAGTTTAATATATGGTTCTGCTTCGAACCGTTTCGTTTAAATACTCGCAACGTCGTGAATGATTTATCATCGTGGGTGAGCTAGTTGCGCCACGAGTCCCCTCGTTGTTCTCGCGTCCTTTTACCCTACGCTTCTTTTTCTCTCGAGGGGACCGTTCTTGCGGCTCCAGTTAAAATTGCGCCGACCTTAAACCGTGCATAGGCGTTCTAGCAGCCTCCGCGGGAGGAACAATCGTTGAAACGAGTTCATGACCCGCGGTTGCTTTTTTACTCGGAAATGTTCGACAACAAAAGGGATAACCATAGCGTCAGGTGAAATCGTGTTGCCAACGTGTATTATGCTTGATTAATCGTTGACAGAAGTGACTTGATATATAATGCATACCTTTCTGAAACAAAAAGAAAAAATCGAATCAGTACAAAGAAGACTTTGGCTTTGAGTACATAAAGGGTGGGTTATTCAAATCCTATTCAAGAGAACGAATCTTTTTAAAACAATGAAATTGATTTCTTTCTCGCCCCAAATATGGCGCACTTAAGTTCAATTCGATAGAGACAACGAATATGGGTGGCGAGGGCGAAAATAGATTTCGAAGAAAGAAGAATGCGATTTTCTCGGCAGCAATTACAGCAAACCTCGACGTTGAATCCCTGTTTATTTCATTGTTTCCGAGAAGTTTTTTCCGGCTGACCGTCGTTCCAGACCGACCTCCATCCCCTTTGCCCCGCGTTGTCCGCTGGCTCACGGCTCGGCCACTGGATATACGGTGCACACGGGGGTCGTTACGTTTTATGGCTAATTGTTTTATTATCTTTGACATATTTCCAGTTTACGGCTGCGGCTGGCCGGACATTCCGCTTCGCGGCTGTCTATTGTGTGCGATGAACGCCGCTTTATGTGCCACCCAACGTGTCTCGACCCACACGTCTCGCCAGTAGCTATTTCTTTTCCGTCGGATTCGTCGTACAGCGACGCCAGAAACGATGCGTTCGAAAATCAACTCGAACGGTAATGCCCTTCGAGTTGATGCAAACTTTCTTCCTCGGGTTTCGATAATGCACTGTCGGTGTACGAATGTAGTTCACCCTGTATTGTAATCGACAGCGATCGTCGTCAAGTAGTTACTATGCACGAAACGCTTCTGCCGATCAAATGTTAACCGCATCTCGCTTGATGTCTCTGTTTCTCACGCTCGTCCCTGATGTATACAAAATCAAGCGAGCCGGATAGTAAGACCGATCAAGTTTCGTCTATCTGTCCTTCGGGTTGGTACACCTTGGGCTCGATTCAATGACAACCTGTTGGCGCCAGCGTATGTTGAGGATGTTTTCAAGAAAAATACTCCGCTTATCTCGTAGGGGTTCTAAAACAGCGAATTGCTTTAAACATTTTCGACGACCCCTCGACGAATTGGACAGGAGGGATTCGAGGACTGTCCGAATTTCTTGAATCAACGGACCTAGATGCCCTAAGGTCCCGCTGGCAGATCCACCCCGTATCATTTGCCATTCCTTCGGGGACCCGTGCCGCATTCCGAAGCTGGAAGGACATCTATCACACCCTCGACACTCGCAATTGAGCGGTGCACTCCTGATCCAGGCCTGACCAACGACTACGAGGAGCAACGGACCGAGAGGAACGTGCGTTCAGCGACAACGAAGAACGAAAGGGGGATGTCCTCCGCGAACACGGGAATACGGGCGCGTTGGAAATTCTTTTTGGCGTAGGTATGCCAATATATCGGCTCCCATCGACACCCTCTGGCTACCTCCCGATTACGTGACTCCTCGTAAGAATGCACCATGGTCCCCACCCATGGCTGGGGTTAAAATAAATAATGTCCACGCTCCGTCAAAATCGACTTGACGCTCGAATTCCTTGACAGAGTCACGGCCACCCTTCTCGGTTCTTATTTATCCATTTATTTCACGAGAACGAGAAGTTTGGCTTCTTTAAGATGTTATCGGTCCGATACCGCGTGCTGAAATTACTATCTCAGATCGATAAGTTTCTACCCATCTATTCAGCGTGTCACATCGAATTATGGTTCTCCGGATGAAGACCAAATTTGTTCGTGGAATCGTTTCGATACAAATTTCTCTATCCTTTTAACACCACCGTCGGAGACAAGGTAGCGCAACCTGAGGTCCTCGCAAATACGCTAGACCGCTTGACAAGGCTGTCATCAACCGTAACCGATACTTTCGAATACTCTAAACAGTCTAACCGCCCCACATTTTAGGACCCTCGAACCTGCCGCTTTTAAATGGACGCGTGACGAAATCTGTGGGAAAATAGTAGGTTACAGCTTCTAAGAGGTATTCCCTATAATTCCGAGCTATAATTTCACCAAAAGAGATCATTTTCGAGCGGTCCCGAAGGAAGACCAGAGAGAAGGTCGAGGTGGACCACGATCCGTTGACTCTTGCATGGTATAAATCAATGTCTCTCTGTGGCGCATCGCGCATATAGCACCGCAATGTCGACTAAAGCCCTCGATATATTCGCTCGATATATTGAGGTCATTACGACATACATCATACCAGTGTCAACTCGATTCTCGCGCGGTTAACAACCCTCTTGGCTTTTGTTCCGTCATGCGATCTCTGGATAGTCAGGTGAACGTTTAGTCGACGCGGTGTCGGCGGATTAACAGGTTAATCAAGATCGGTCGACAGCATCCAAGTGCATCCAAATAAGACACCCACGCGGATCACGGAGCCCATTTCGAAGAAAGTTGTTCCATAGCACTGAATGCGGAAGCGACTGTTCTAGGCACGCGGTTCGCGGATCAAATGGACGAGAGGTGGGCAGGGTGGGGGGAGAAAATAAAAGGAAAAATCAGAGTAGAAAGCCGAAGGGATTCGAGATGGTCGTCGCGTGTCGTGTAGCGCTGGATTGTCGGGAGGTTTCACGAGGACGACGAGGGTGGGACAAAGCGAGGGTGTGTTGAACGCAACCGATGTTCACTTATTGGTGGCGTGTCTGCCGGCATGGTGCAGTTACCCATGGACCGCAGACGCGCGAGTAGATTCCGCTTCCCTCTTTCTCCTGTTCGCGTGTGCGTGTGCACGGGTGGTGGTGGCGCGTGGAGGAAAGTGGGTGGAGGCCGAAGGGTCGGGAAACAGGTGGCGCCAAAACCACAGCCCTGGGCTGTAGCTGTCAAATATTGCGGCTGCTTAAAAAATCGATCGTTCCTCCCTCAGCGGCCACCCCCTGCGCCCTCCTTGCCCAGCAATCTTCCGTCGAGACACGCTCCCTATCAACCCTCTGCCGAAAAATCTGCCAGAAGATGCCATGGCACCACGAAACGGAGTAAAGAAATTCGAGAAAAACTCCGATGTACACCCGATTCAGGACATCGAACATCACGAAACGGGGAAAAAATTCGTGAAAAACCGACCACCCTCCAGGTGTCCCGACTCAACCTGTTCCGAATTTTTCGCAGTTCTAATGGCCCAACACCTTTTTTGCCCGTGCATCGCGGAGGTAATGGCTCCTTCCATGAAAAAATAGAGTGACCTTGGGCCCACAGTACCCTTCGGTCACTCATTAGACAATTTAAGACACGTTATATCCCAATTCACTGGTCCATTATATCAAACTACATCGGTTTCTCGGAAGGAGTGCTGCTCCTCTTCTGGGGCTAGCTATTGAATAAGATAACGACCTGCAACCCCATCCTCGCATAATAAAGATTCGCCCGGAGCGTCTCGCGCTACTCCTGCGCCTTTTAACTCGTTTTCAGCCGGATGACGAAGTTCATTACGACCACGAAACGATGAACCTCTCTGACTCTCTTTTGTCCAGCGCAACGATGGCTTCGCTTGCTTTCTTACCGTTCTACCCAATATCGTTTCTCGTCAACATTAATGCCTCCCTTCTGCTTCGAGGCGATCGCAGCTCGACCAAACGTCACTGAGAAATTTCAAAATTTATAGCGACCAATTCACGCTCAGGATTGGTCCGCATCGATCCGACGAGTTGGGGGTCATTGTTTGTCGTCTCAAGGTAAAATACAGAAATGCATTTACATCTATACACTCACGTGTCGTCTCCGAAGACTTTAGAACGTCCCTTTCGATCCGGCGTTCAATTACGAATTCCGTTGAACGAGTAGATCAGCCTAAACCCGTGATCGTCAGGAATCCAGTGGGTTTCGTCAACAATCTCGATCGTCGGGAGGAATCTTGCAGCAATTTGGATAATTTTTATTGAGAGACACTGGTGGCAGGTTGGCCGCGGGGCAAAAGGGGCCCGGTTTAGTTAGCCGAAGGGATTGCCGAGATGGGCCCATCTCCCGTCGTTCTTCCGTCTTCCTCTTCCCCTTGTCCCCGTCTTTCCTTCTCTAGCTGCTCGACCGCCAGACACGTAATAACACGTTACGCGGCTGCCAGAGACCACAGGGCCCAAAAACGTCGAAACCGAAAACTGCGCGCACACCGGAGTTAAACAACACCCTACGATGGGCCGTGCTCGAAACACAGGGACACCGACACCTAATAACCCCTAATCTCCTGGGATCCAATAACTGAGTCTAACTAAATGCTATTTCATAGCTGGTACGCGCGACGCGCTCTTCGAGCAGTTCGGGGATCGAGCTTACTCCTGCGACGTATGCAGATCTGTTCGAACCTCATTTTCAAATTGATTAACTTGACCACCTTAAATTACTCAAGTTGTTCGTCATGTGAAATACGATGTTTCAAAGAAAAGTCGTATATTATCCATCTGCACGAGCAACAAGTAACAACGATCGCTTAGAGGAAAAAGTTTCTTCGAGAAAATGGCGACCTTCTTCCCCGATGTAAATGGAGCAATGCCTCGGCGATGTATTGTTTCGCAAAAGATCCGCGTGCTTCGCGTCCCATCTCGGAAAGCTTCACGGAAGCACGAGATAAGAAGGCACGATAATAACGAGCCGTAAGTAGGACAGGTGTCGGCGCGATAAAGCCCACACGACGCCTGAAAGTTATGCGCCGACACGCACGTGGTTCCGCAAAATAAAAAGAGCCCCCCACTAACAGAGAAGAGAACGGAAGGGGACGAAGAGAAAACTGAGCCCGGCGAGCGAAGGCACGATCCTCTGTCATCGAGAAGACAATCGAGAGCACCGTGATAAATGGAAAACATTAATACGAACCGCCCAGAAAAATGGCATCAAAAAATTGATCGTCATCTAGCACCTTTGCGAGAAGTTAGCAAAAAATAAAAAGGTTTGCGAAGAACGTAGACATGCGATAGAGCGAAGAAACGTACGACGTCAAGAAGGTAATCGTGCGATACAACACGCGGAACAATATACGATATGAAAATAAATTACGGTACGTTTTTACGAGACGGTTCGAATTTTCAGCCGTTTCGCATACCTACGGTAAACTATTTTTATCTTTACGGCCGGTCGCGTCCCTATTCTCAATCTCAAAATGAGAGGGAGAAAGGATATCCAGGAAGGATGGAACCCGCGAAACACCCTTCGACATCCTTAATTCCCTCGTTTGGTGGTCGTTCGCAGGGGAATTTTCGGCCGCACATATATTTTCATACATTTTTTATGGGCCAGAGAGAACGCGAAAGAAGGACGCCATCTCTCGTCTTCGGAGGTCTCGATCTGTATCATCGCAATCCGACGCATGATGCGTCTCTTTCGACTTCTGGCTGAATAACTTTTTCTGCGCGGCGTGACCCGTTAATTATGCAAATGTCAAAACAAGAAACCATCCCAGCGGCCGTCTCCGTCCGTTTATTTCAGAGTTTTAATTAAAGTCGCGTGCTGAGCTCGCGAGCCAACAACGACAGAACCATCCCCTATACGTTTTCGCTCTAAATTCGGGGCGATCGTCGAGAGAGACGCGTCGATTTGGCAAATGGTCGAAGGACCTAGGGCGTCGTTCCGAAAATACTTTCAAGATTTTCCATGCTCCATGGACTTCGTATTACAACGATGTCCACGGCCACGGGAAATTCTTGCCGCGAGGGGGCCACCGGATATGAATTCTTATTCCACCGATGAGATGAGATATTATGGCCTGGATGCTCGGCTGGAACCGCAGCTCCGATATTGTGCACAGTTTCGCTCCTCGAAGCGAAATATCGTTATTCCACCATTTTCTCAGCCTTTGATGTCAACGCGACATTTTTATTCTGACTTACAGCTCAAACTTCTTAGCAATTTACAGTCCAATGTTACACACGCGTGAATTCGCATTCGTCGATCCTGGTACTTTATATGATGTATTTAGGAAAGGTAACAACTTCTTCAGGGTCAGCGACCAAATTTTAACGGAAGGTTCAGTCACGTCGAAGGACCTATTCGCGTCATCTCCATGGGGATGAGCACTGAGTTCTTCGCACGGCGAAGAAGAGAAATCTAGGTGGTCGAAGACGCCTACAGTTTTTAATCCGAACGATACGATCCGAAGCAGAACGACTGTACGACTCGCGCCGGCCTCTTTTAATCTCCCCATAGAGAGCTCTCCTCTTTTCTTTCTAACTCGGTCGAGCGCACGGCCGTCGTGTCCCTATACGAGTCATCTTTCTGCGCCGATGCGGCGGCCTAAGCAGCGGTCTGCATTGTGCAAACACGTACCGGCAATTATTATTATTTATTACGCGTTTCAGCCCGTAACCACCGACTTTTCTTCTCCTTTTCTCCCGCGGTCCTGACTGCAGCCTGGCATTCCCCAGCGGGCGGACACCAACTGTCGCAGTACCTGTCACCGGAACCTTTTACCCGCCACGACCGATAAAATCGTCTCTGGCAATAAATCACCACGCGTTCGCGAACCACGGCGAACGTTTCGAATCTTCTAGTAGATTGGAAAAATGAAATGAAATCGACGTTACGAACCCTGTGAAGCACACCCTTCAAACTGTGAAACAAGAAAGATTCTTGTCTGGAAGGATTCGCGGTCCAAGAGCTACAAGCCTCGAACGAAGACAAAGGGCCGGGCAAATTTCCTTCGAAGAAAACTTTCGTGGAACGAAGGGAGTAAATCGCGTGGCGGATAAGGGAGAAAGACGGACGAAAACCGAGAACAAACGGTCGGACAGTCACGTCCTGGGTTAATGCTGCATGGAGAAAAGTCACTGGGTTTATTAAACCGTTGGGTGGAAGGAAGAATGAAAAGGAACCGGCGGTTAAGTTTGAAGCCGTGTGTCGAATTAATGTATCACTCAGACGGAAGCAGGACCATCTTTTTCGACAGACTCGGTTTGCGAAACGTGCCTAACTTTGCCTTGTTTGTTGCTCGTGGAAGGTATCCAACCTGACGTTCGCGATCGGTTACGCGCTAATTAATCGAGTCCAAACACGCGACTCGGCGAACGACTGACCGATACTCCGTTTTCCAACAATCAGGTTGCAGAAAGAAAACACAAAAATCAGAAAACGCGACAGAGAGCGAAGCCGATGTGACGTCGCGCCTAAACGAAATTGTGACGCTCGAGGGTTACGACCTTTTGTAAAATTCCACTTGGACGACGATTAACATAAGGAACAATCACTGGGAAATATTCGGGCGGCTATTTCCTGCCGAATGACCCCGTCGCCGGATGTCGTCTCACAGAAAAGGCGATGACGGAAATAATGCACGTGGTCGAACAATGCGAAGCGTTTTCGCGCTGCTCGCCGCGCGGCCAAAGGTTCACGGCTATCGACTTGGGTTAGGGGTTAGGATTTCCGATACTGGTAGTTTTATGCCAAGGTCGACCACCTTCCACGACCCATAGCGTTACTTAAAACGAACTACGGACTACGTTGGTGTCGTCCAAAACAACGTTGTATAGACACGGATTTATTCTGGCGATACTTGAACGAGAAATACTACTAGCAGTATTAATCCGTCCATTATATTAGCCTAGAAGACCTCCGCGACTCTGAATTTTCGTGAGAAAAAAATGTCCAGCCAAAATATTCCCATAATCCCATGCACGTTGGAATTAGTCTATCGCAACAAATTCCGTTTCTTCGCTACGATGGTCGCGCAGCAGCTCGGTACCGGTGGCTATGATCTCCTATCCGCGATAGCTTAATTATAAAGAGACGCAGAGGGAACCACGGGACACGAGCAAGTGAGAGGGAATGACCTCGTTAGTGGAATGACTTAGGCGAGCCTCCGTGTACCGTGAATTTTCTAGCCCTTTCGACGAATGAAAAGAGAGGAGAAGTGGAGTCGAGCCGAGTCCCGAATTAGGGCGAATTCTTCCTGTTGCGGTGTTCCGCGAGGATACGGCTTGTTAATCCCTCGGTATATTCGCGCCGGCTGAATATCGTAATTATATTAGTACGGGCCTGGCGCAAATTTCTCGCGAAATTCCGCACGAAAAGGGTGGCTATAGTCGCGATCATCCCTCCCCGTTTCTGTTCGCGTTAATTTCATCCCGCCTCGCCGACTCTAAATGAAAAGTATTTTACATTTTTTGTTTTCTTTTCTCTTTTCGGTGATTACGCCGGCGTTAATTTCCAAAAGTAGTACACACGCTTAGCGGGAAACCCACTTAGGTCTCATTTGTACCTCGCAACGTATTTCGGTGTCTATTAACTCTGATCGATACAGGGTTAATTGCTGAAGCTTCGAAACTTGTCTGGTTCATCTCTTTCAGATCTTGCTATGGCAATTTTAAGAAACCGATCAACCAAATGACGATAAGGTAACCGGGAGGTGACTCCACGTCGCGAAATAATCACGACTCGAGACGTCACAATACCGGGTTATTGTTTCCCGCGTCGTTCCGATAGAATCTAATTATCCCGATTCCATAGTTGGGTAACTCCGTATCCAGGGGAATCTCAACTCCAATGATCTATCAGCACGTAGCACAGAGGGACACGCTAGCGGGATCCTTCTACCCTCTACCTTCGAATTACCGGCTGTTGTTCTAGATCCTTCCTCTCGCGCTTCGAGACTACCCAAGACCTCTCCTTTTCCTACGCGAAAAACGCAGAGGTTCGGCGCGTGTACGTGTACAGGCTCGTGTTCGTAGAGAGCGTGGAAGAGAAGACGAGAGAAAGAGAGAGTATTGATCCCACCCTCTGGAAGCAGCAACCCCTAGCTGGCCTAACTTCACTCCCCCTTCGTTCCACCCGCCGGTTGTTGTGTGCTGCATACCAATTTGCTTGATTTTTTCCCTTCCAGATCTCCCCTCAGGTCCTCGACTGTCCGTCCGTCCGTCCGTCTGTTCGCTTGGTCGACTATCTTTCTTTCCTTGTCTGGAACCTTGGTTCGAAACGCGGACTTCTTGTCCTGGTTGTTGTCTACGATGTTCGGGACGAGTCCTGCTACCGTCACCGAAAACAGAACCGAGTCACGCCTTCCTTTGAAAACTTCCGTCGTCGATTATGAGAATGTTCCGCTTTAGACTTGGTTCCATAATCGATAGCTTAAGAATAGTCATTGATTAGGTTGTAATAGTTTCCGCGAATACCGTCAAACGAATCCAATCGACCGTCCGGTAACATCGAAGCACGAAGAAGAAGTAGTGACGCCGACGTTGACTGAGAAGGATAAGAAGGCTTGGGTGGGGCAGAAGAAAAGACAAGCAAACGGGGAGGATAATAGGGGAACAAGACGAGTGGGTAAGAAGCGGGTTTGAACATCGAGATAAACCTGGCCTCGCCTGGAATCTTCTATTAGCAATTACAGTTGTAATTGTTTCCTGCAATATGCATGGAAATAGTGGAATTATTTAAAAACCACCCCTACCAGCGGCCAGGTAGGAAGAGCGGGTTGGAGAGGACTGACGCTGGCTGCCGTGTCGAGTGGACTGCCGATACTCTGCCCCATTCTTCCTGTCTCCTCTTTGTCTCGCTCCAACAGCCAACGCTCGTCTTATACCTTAACGGTAGGGGTTGCATTCGATTCGTTTCCTCGTCTCGAATCCTCGTGGCGTCGGAGAAAATCTCGAATCCAAATCCCCGTCACGGTTAATGGTAAATGGACTGGAAACAATTTATCCGTTTAGGTCGCGGTGGTCCTCGCGCACGGGAAACGAACTGCGCGCTACTTGTCGCACGTGGAAACGCTGTTTGATGGCGTGTAGCTGCGGCGTTCCAGTGATTCACGTTCCTGAATTCATCCAAAGTTCCTCGAGGGTAGCGAACATTGAGAGGCTGGGCTCATACTATCGACTTTCCGTCCGCTAAACTGTTTAGTCAAGTCGAGCACAGTCTATGATTCCTCAGCAGTCGTGCGCTGCTTTGTTTGCTTTGCGAAGGGAAGCTGACAGTGTCAGCCTGACACCCAACGTGCCTTTGTGCGTACACTCTATAAAAGCTTGTGGCTTGTTCGTCCACAAACACTCCGATGGTGTTCTGACTGTTTTGTCAAGTCCAGGAGTTGTGCAAGCGCGCCATCGTAAGGCCCCATACCTGCTATCGGATCACCGATCCGTTGACGGGGAGCGGACCTACACCGAGGCCCGTAAATCGAGGGAACGATCGGTCGAATGGCGAATTCACCGGGCATGGGGCAAAAAAGACCCATAAAATCGGCGATCGCGGGAACAGGAGTTCGATTCGAGGGCCGGGCGCGGGAACAATGGGCGAGTCGAGCCAGTTTCCGCGGGCAGGAGCCGCGACCGCGATGCCATCTGCGAGCGGCCGCGCCTTTATGCGACCGAGCGCGCAGAAAGCAGCGAACGGTTTGCCAAAATCGGTTATCGTCGCGGATAAATGCCCCTTGGGTACGTTATGGAGCACGCTGCGAGGATGCGCGCCGTTGCACGGGCTTTTCGTCGACGTCGGCCAGACAGAGGCGGAAATAACGAGCGTAAGAGCGGGAAAGAGCGAGTTCACCTCCGGAGTCTCTTCGCGTAGCACGGTGGCCGGTGCATTATCATAACCGCATTCCCCTCTGCGGCCCGTAAGGGCCTCCGGATGCCTCGGCAAGACCAACCCTTTACGCTTACACACGTTCGCGTACTAACCGCCGGTACCTAACTCAGATATTTCTTTATTTCTTCCGCCACGCTCGCGAGCTTTTAACTCTACGCTGTCTTCCACGGTCGCGGGAATCTCGCTGCCTCGTAACCAACGCCTTCCTCGACGATCCATGGACCTACATCCCAGGGTGGTGGACAAGCTGGGCCACTTGGTTCGGAGCTTCGCACTTGCAAGGGTCTTAGATTTGAGCGGGTATCCGCGGATCGAATCACCTCGCCACCGATGCTTTCCTCGTTGTTGTCCCGCGCACATCGCGCGTCCCGTATCCAAAGCGTGCACATTATGCGAGCATTATTGCGTAGTACGAGACGAGACAAGATCTGGTTGAACTTGAAGCACAAACGGCGCGTACTCGTGCTGCAAATGTCTCCACGGACTCCGGTGGAGATCTCGCGATAAGCGTCATGGTAGGAGGCTGGATCGCCATAGATTACGGGAACGGACACGTCAAACGTTTTCCCCGCTGAAACTGCTCGCCGATACGAAAACCTACGTGCCTACGCGCCAGATGGATCCAGGATAAGCGGACGCGTGTAACGGGAGCATGTTCCGCTGGAATCGCGCGTACTTACAAATTGATGCGATCCCTGCTTGTCACGAAACCGACAGTGCTGTTAGCAGCGAGCTTTTCGGTGGGTATAAGAGTTGAAAGAGGTCCACGGGGTGCTCTAATCTTGCTGTATTCTTTTCGATAGTCTGGATAATATTGGTAACCGGTAATATTGGTAACTCTAGATCGGCGTGGACCGGCAACAGAGTTCGCAACGACGGAGTGTCCGACTGGTTCTCGATAAAATATCCTTACTGAAAATTTAGATCGCACTTGTTCCTTTGATTCTCATTTCTTCCCGAGTTCAGTGGTTGCGAGACCCATAACTTTGGACCAAGACGCAATTGTGCACCGTAATATTGTTATCCAGAGTGCCACACCTTCCCTTAGTCTTTCTTTACGATCAAGGGATGCTAAGATTGGTAACTCTAGTTGCATCGGGACATCGCAGGAACGTCGCGGAACCGCAAGACTGCTCGCGACGACGGGTTATCCGGCTGGTTCTCGGTGAAATAACAGGGAGATCAAGCGTGTCTCGTCCTGTCTGGAACGGCGCGACGCTCGCATAATGTACTCGCTTTAGGTATGCGCTATACAATGCGCTCGACACCGAGTGTCGCGGTAGCGAAGAGAGGTACGAGGCAGGCGCTCGTGTAAACGCGACGTGCACATCGTGTCACCATTCCAACGGAGTGAAATCAACGTTTTTCTAAGCGCCCAAAGAAACCGGCACTGCCGTGCTAAGATCGCCGTCACAGAACCGGGACAGGGAAGAGGCGAAAGAGCTAAACGAGGAGGAGACGGAGGAGGAGGAGGTGGTGGAGGTGGATCAAAGAGGTAAAGAAGGCAGTTGGTAGGAACGAAGAGAAGGAGGAGAGGTCTAACCGAGCAGAGCCTGGTTTTAGGTCAGATCGTGCCGCGAAAACCAATCGCGTGCTTTCTGCGGCAGATTCGTCGCCATGGCTACTAGCGCGTCGATGTCGATGTCGTTGTCGATTACCAACTGATCGAACGATCGATCGACGAGCCCCGACGATAAAATCGAGAACGATCGCGAATCCCTTGTCTCGACGCTCCTTCCGTTTCACGCTAGTTCCGGAGTTCACCGTCGTCGATTGCCACTTCCGTGCTCCCGTTAAAGGATTTGGACTTTGGCAATCGCAGCGACCATCGATTATTTGCTTGTTGCTCGTTGCTCGTGTATCGAACGTCGCCGAGGAGGCGAGGCGAGCCATCGTATAGCATTCTCGCGGTTAACGATATCTGTGCTTATTGGACTGCCCCAAAACGACGTACTTGCTTATCTCAAATTATCAGGATTCTCCATTGAGGACCGGTACGTTACTTTTGAAAATACTACTCCAATTCGCAACGATTCTGTGGGTCGTAGTTTTGTCTCGGCGAAAGATCGGCCCGCGCCTTCCTTTTTCTTCTGTCTCTCCTCGACGCTGATCCCTCAGGAATGCGCCCGGGGCGTAATAGGGATCGTTTATAATCGTTTTGATCGAGTATAAGCGGCAAGTATAACCGAGTCTACCAGCAGTATTGCCTACTGTACCCGTTTACTGGCCAATCGATCGCTTACGCAACCGAGTCGACCGGTATTATGAGCAGCGAAGGACACGAGCGACGGCACGTCCGTTCAAAGTCCGCGTCCGACCTCTCGTTTCGCGCGATTCGAACGGTACAGAAATCGCGGATTTCGCTAACATCGGTGACCAGTTGCTTCGAGAATCTACCCCGCACGCTCGCACAACCTCGCAAGAGTACGTTTTCACGTCTTTCGCAACTTACACTTTTTTTTAACCTCCCCAGTGCGCAAGTATTCGAAAAGCTACTAAAACTCTCGAGCGGTAAGGAGTTAACGCTAGAAACGCCTCCAGCCATCCCCGAACCGGCTCCAGATTTCAGATAGTTTGGCATTCGGCTGAAGTAATTGGCGTATACGCTGGCCGTGTTACGGTATTTCTCGCAGGAAACGGAGCGCAATATCCGGCTCGTATCTCCCGTAATTTCTAAATCCTCCTTTCCGAGTGTTCCGCGAGCACGAAATAACTTCTCTCGAGTAGAACCGCGTTCGTTAACTCGTTAAGACGGAAACGATCCACGGGTTAGATAAGTGCAGCAATTTTTGCCCACTCGACATCGATAAAAAAAGAAGATGTTGGGCATTTCAAGGTTTTCCAGTAAAAAATCACTCAATTATTTTGCAAGTCGAAAGAGTCTTGAAATTATTCGAGTTTGACGCGTTGTTTGAGCTTAAATTGGTTCGAAGCCATCGCTACCCGTGAGCAAATACCGGTTCCCTCTCTCGCTCTCACTCTTTCTCTATACCAACATCTAACGACAATCGCATCGATCAAGGGACATCGCGATAATTCCACCTTGCCTCGGCCCGCGTACCTGCCCGCGTCGTAGATCGCGTTGACGGTGTCGCGCCGGATCGATAGATCACCCCGCAGGCATTTTATTATTGCGTACGCGAACCTTATCTCCCGAGGATGCCGGCTACCGACGTTTTCCACGAGGAGAGAAAAATAATCCGCCTTGGAGCGTGTCTGCGACGGCGGATTTCTCGTTTCCTCGAACGGTGCCGGAGCCGGACCCCGCGGAAAATTCCCAGGCGTCCTTCGTTACCGGACGGGGGAGCCCCGCGTAAAAAAGAAAATCCCCGCGCGAGCGGCACGATCTTGCGTGACGGGACTCGGAAATTCGACCGGTCGCTCGCTAGACACCGAGAGAACCAGACGAGAGCCACGATAGTAGACTCTCTCGTCGTTCCCGGTTCTGTCCCGCTTCTCGCGATTCCTCGCCCGTCGATAAACACCCGAGAGCTGACTTTCTCGAATTCTTGCGGGGGAAATTCCAACGTGTCGCGTCCAGCTTGCCTCCTGACGCGTCCGTCTCGCGCCATCGGTGACAAAAACCTGGCAACTCTGTTGCTGAACTTTCCCAGTATTAGGCGATTCAGAGATCGATCCATCCTCGTCGATACCTTCGAACAGGACACTCGGGGAATGCAAAATATTTCGTAAATAATCCAACGCTTACAGTCGCGACAGCCCAACCTTCGAGTCCCTTTCGCGCGGTTACCTCGGCACGGTGATAGCTTTCGGCGAATTAGCGGGAACACGGAAGGAATCCGCGAAACGTACGCGATGATCATCGAATAAATACGAGAGGGAATCTCTCCGTGCGATACAATGTTGATAAAAGAACAATTTGCTGTACACCGCGGTGGAACACGTTGCTCCGCGTCTACCCGAGGTAGGATTCATAGATCGCGATTACACATTCCGCGACTGACATTTTGTCATTGCTCGTGCAGAATTTATTGTACAATTACCGAGAATGAAAAAAAAAGTTGCACGATCTCCGACCCCAACCGCTGAATAGATTAATGAGACATTTCAATCGTTAAAGCGATTACTTATCGACATGCGTCGCGCGAAGACTTTCCAAGGTAACCACGATAATCATAACAGCGGCTCCTTCTCCCGGTGGAAATAATAGAGATAACGTAATTACAGAGGCCGGCAGCGATTGAACTTGTAACACCTGTAATTGCGACAGACGTTTATCTACGTGTCGAGCAAACGGGAGTCCGAGCGTCGTCGGTCAAGCGCGACCACGAGGCGGACATCTTTGATTAAGAGAACACTCCGATTCGTCCACTCGAAGGTTCCTCCCTTGTTCTTTTTGCTTGAAAATAAGCTTCATAGATAGCTGCATAGATTGATAAAGTATGAAATTAATTACGACTATCGCCTAAAGTATCGTAGCATGCATTCGTAAGTCTCTAATAAAGTATGTTCGACAAAAAGTATACAACGCGCAAGATCCCCGCTTAACGAGCGGTCTTTCGCTGGACTGGACGTCGCGAAAAATCCAGATCGGTCGAATTAAGTCGCATCGTGCGAGAGCGACTTAGGAGGCCGCTCGAGGGACTGTCGCCGCGGCTACCGCCAATTAAGAAAGATCCTTTCGCAATGGGGGCATATGCCGAGCTAAAAACACATAAATCCCAATGAACGTCAGCCAACCGAGTTTACCTCCCGCTGCGGCGAACGTTTTGCCACGGTGAGGAAGCCGTTCGCGCGTCGGCCGATTGCTCTGAAATCTTTCTCGGACCCTTAATGAAGGGCATACCTTCGCCGTCGTCGACGTCGCCGCGCTGCCGTCATCGCGGATAGAAAAATCAGGCCAACAGTCCTGATTGATCCGATTACCTTCCACCGAAAGAGCGTGCGTTGCATTCTTACATTCGAATCCGTCGAGTCACCGCGTGCGTGCTCGATCGTCGTCGTCGTCGTCGTCGCACGACAGAGAAACAATCGAACCGATATAAATGGAATTCCAAATCGCCTGACCTGTCGCGCTACTCCGATGCACGCTACTCTGACCCCTCCCGATTGATATTACCTAGGGTAAACGTACCAGTGATGGACGACGTACCAGTGATCCACGCTTCCACAACTTTAAACGTATAACGCGCTCGTAGTCACTGGCTTAACTTCACGTTTTTCATTTCCAAAGCTAGCTGGCAGGCCAGTGTCGCATCTTTTCAAATAAAAGCTTAACGCGTATTTTTTTAACTGTATCGTACCTCGTTGCCATTACTTTTCGATTTTGTATGCACTACCCCGCCAAGTTAATAAATAAACATTGTCCATTCTCCGTCCCTGTGGTGCAGGTTGGCCGATCGACGGTTCCATATATCGAGCAAACGAAACCGTTATCGAGCGATCCCGTCGCGAGCAACCGAGCGCGCTTCTCGCACGCGATCTCCGTATCCGATCGAGCGGGTTATTTCAGACTCTGGGATCTCGTTATCCGCGAAATCGAACCTTATCCTCGGAGTGCGGCTCGGTCGCTGGACGATATCTCGATCGAGCAGACGCACGAACGCGTGGGCGGACTTACAAACTGAGAACACCAATGGGACACGCGTTTTCGGCGTGTTCGAGCCACTCGAAACTGCAGAAGTTCGCGGAAAGTCATGCAGATGGACTTGGTGTTGTGCAAGGACTACTTTTTCTGATTGTAAATCATCATTGTCGGATTAATCATAAATTAGAAATTTGTACTCCTTCAGAGTTAGTCGCGCCCAATCGATGAGAGCCAAGACAACTTAAGGCACATGTGCCAACGTGTGCCAAGGTTCGAACGCATGTGCCTTCGTTTGCCTTGGCTCTTCTTCGCTGGCGGAAAACGAACCAAGGATCTTCTTTCCACAGACGCCACGGATGTCCATCGGAGCGAGGCGAAAAGGGAAGAAACGGCGGAAGACGAGGCTCGCGGCGCGGTCGGTTGACGGGACGTCATAAAGTCCCATTCGTGTCGATAAAAACAAGCAGCACGGAATACGTGTACCTTTGATATAACGAAAATAAAAAAAATGCGACGAAGGATCGAGAGACCGGGGGCAGAAGGAGGAGGAGGAGGAGGATGGAACGACGACGAAGCATCGGGCAGCGATCCAGCTACGAGCCAGCCGATCGTTTCGAGGGTCCTGGCTTCCCACTAAATTCGCAATATACGATCCCGGGAAACCAAAACGAACCAGCTTTCATGACGTCGCGGGGAGGTACCCTCTCCGTAACGATACGATCGAAACCTCAGACTCCTCGGAGGTATATGTATAGGTATAGGCAGGCGCGACTCGTACCGTGGGCGCAGGGGTTGTACGGCACCCGCGCAACTATCACTGCGGGAGGAGGGCGAAATCAAAAAGCACTTTTCTTGAGTATACGAATTAGTGGATACGTCTGAGAAACGATAAATACAGTACTCGTTTTAACAGAGCACAAGCATAAAAAATTTCGTTTTCATCGGGTCGGGTTCATAATTTTGACGCAACCGCGTTTCTCTCCGTTCAGAACGGGACGGGCACTTTCGTCGAGGACCTGTCGCGACTGCTGGCAAAGTTCTCGGAATCTCCGCGGGAACGCTCCAATTAAAGTTCGCCCGACCGTGCGGAGTCGATCCAGCAACAATTTATTCGTCGCGTAGCGTCGCAAATAATTTTGCTCGCGCGACGCGGGACGAGTTTCTTTCGAAAGTCGGCGATGCGAGCCGCGTCGATTTCGCAAAGACGCCTTGCGAGCCGCGCGGATCCTTTCAGGTAGAGAAAGAAGTTTGGTAACGGAACACCTACGACAGGTTAGCGCTGTGGGACACCCGGTTAGTATGTTATTCGACGTTTCACGCCGGCACCTTTCGCCCATACCGACGTCCCGATCTCTTTGGGGAAGGAACAAGCGAGGCAGGCGTATCGCGAACGGCTTCGCCGTGCCAGCATCCAACGAACCAACCGATTCCCATTCACTCGGTGAATTTATGTGACGACGGGTAAACCGGAAATCATGGATTGGATGTCCTCGGAGACTCGAAACCCTCGACGCTCAGCGCCTACTCGATAGCCCGCGAGACTCTTTTCGACGCTCTCGCGAAGGTTAACCTATTCCCGCAGCCGATCCTCTCGAGGCCGTAGCCTGCGTTATTTACAGCCGTGCGAACGTCGTCGAAATCGGGAATATACAATATTATATTATTTCTCGCCGATTTTCGTGCGAGACTCGAGAATCGAATCCGAGAGAAGAAACGGATACCAGAATCGCGCACTCCGTGACAACTACAACTTGTTCTGTCGTTTCGATGAACGCCTTCGAGCACGAGAAGGGATTAAATATAGTAGGTAATTTTAGGAATGTTGTGTGCGACGATCAGCGTACTCCGCTCAGGGTGGGGCTACTAATCCGAACTTGTTCGGTAACTTCGTAGTGGAAGCGTTTACGGACTAGAGACCAGGTAACGTCCTGCTCCAAGAAGATGGCCTCAGGCGACGTCCATAAATTGCGTCGCTCGTCTAAAATTGCAGACCGAAGGGCTATTTTATCTCGTTATGCAGTCTTAGTCTCCAGTTCTCCTGTCCGCAATTTTAGAAGAATCACGAGTGTTGAGACGACGCGACGTTGGAGGATATATTCTCGAAACGGGAATACGTGCTACCGAACAGCGGAGTTACTTGCGAATCATTCGATCTTAGTATCGCGAAAACGAGCTCGCATTCGATGTAGACATCTCAGTAAGAGGAGTCTTTAAATCAAACTCATCGGCGAGAAAGATCTCTGCTTGCTAACACATATTTGAACAATCTTCGTGGCAAGGAGAATTCAAACGATACCTGGGCAAACGCGATACGAAAGAGGAATTTGAAAAGGAGTCTGTTGGCAATTCAGTCACTAATTGATAGATCCTACGTTCGTCGCCGTTTGCAACGATAACGCAAATTAAATTCCTCTTTCGTCCTATCTCCTCGCAAGTTTCGCGAGTAAGTTCGCAGAACGGGTCCGAGTAATTGTAGAATCTGTTGGGATGCAACTTGTCCCGGCAGGGAACACGTGACGGGCGTCGATCGTGGTTAGATCTCGGCTCGATTCGCGAACACATCGGCTGGTACCTGACCGGAGCGTTCGATCTCGTCCGCTCAACTAGCCTCTGGTCGCCCAGGCTCGATCCACCGATCCGAGCTACGATCTTGGTTCATCGATGTGTACTCGCACACAACTCGTCGCGTTATCTCGCGTTTGGAGCAGGATCCCCCGTCTTCCAGAATTCCATTCCCCGTCTCGATCCGTGGCGATCGAATCGAGATGCTCTCCCATTTTAGAAAAACTCGGTAATTAGTTTTCCTGAGGCGCAAAAAGTGAGAAACGAACAAACTGACGAGGAGAGATCAGAGGACGGAATCGAAAGCGACGGACGGGCGCGAAGTAAGTTCGCAAAGAAGCTCGGAGTAATTGTAGAATCTAGCGTACGCAACTTGTCCTTTGAAAGGACAAGTGACGGGCGTCGTTCGAGGGTCTCGATCGTTGCTCGATCGCGGAGGATGGTAGCCTCTCGTGGTCCCCGCGCGCTGGGTAGATGTTTCGATCTGCCTTGGACGACGGCGTCCTCTCACTCGTCGTTCTCGTCGTCGGATCTTCGATCTCCAGGCGGATCTCCTCGTGGCCGTGGGCTCCTCTTACACCGCCCGCTCGAGGGACTCCGTCCTCCTCCTCTCCTTTCACGGTAGCCCTATGGCACTGTCAGCCGGCGCGAGCGACAATGCCCGATGCGAGATAAAGCGAAACCTTAAGGGACTCGGCAGCTCGGCCTCCGTGGAAAGATACGTACCTCGAGTTACGTACTTTCGTATGTACCTCCAACGACACAGACCAGATCGAAGATCTACTTCTCGGGATACGCCAGCGTCTCCGCGAGTGCCTCGCCACGTCGTGGACACACTTATTCCCGTGATGTAACGACTCGATATCGATGCTGTGACTCGATTCAAAATTATCTATACTCGGATGATTGGGACGGGTCCCTATCGGATCCGTGGATCGCGCAGTCACCTCCAGGTACGACCTCTTATATGCATCTCCATCGGCCGTCTCACTTGAATCCATTTCGTTCAGATCCAATTTTCTTATCGTTGCAAGCTTTCAGATCTCCTCTATATCCGAACATTCTGGTAATAAGTGCAACGTCGTTGCACCATCATTTTGGAGCGGTATGAGACAAAAATCTTTCTCGCTGTCGCGTTCGATATCCACCGAGAGAAGATAGACTCTTTTTCCTCGTCTCCGCGACAAAGGTCGGCTCGACGTTGAAGTTACCAGAGGAGGAGCGAAGGGAAAAGTATTTCCGCGAGAATCGAAGATGTAATTTTTGAAGCGAGGATAAATGTCTGCGTTCCGTTCGAAAGAGCTCGAACGGTCCCAAAGGAGAGATACGTGTTTCACTTACACGAGCACAGCCACAGAGAGCGGGCTACAAAGAGAGCTAGAGCCGTAAGACCAGATCGAAGATCTACTTCTCGGGATACCAGAGGCGTCTTCCTACGCCTCGCGAACGCTTATTTCTCCGATATAATGTGCCGAGATAGCCTCGACCAAATACGTAAAAGGTACCACGCGTCCCTTGCCGCGAGGATGGTCATCCAAGAATACAATGTAACGCGCAACTCGTTTCTAACGAGCGGGGCAAACTTTGCTCGAAACACTTTCTTCCGAGAACATTGGTAGATAATAGAAACGTGTGCTACGATATTCCTTTTGATCAAAGGTTGATTAAAGTTACTTTCCTATTGTCGATCCACAAAAGGAAACGAAACGGAGCAAGATCAATTCCTCGTGGCCTTTGGAAGAGATGCTGGCCTAAGCAGAAAAGCGATCGTGCACTTTCTCTAGGCCTTGCCACTCCAAAATCCGCTACGAGGAGGGAAGAGTCGGAAAGTGGCAAGATGGGCCTCCTGACAAGGCCTCTTCGATGTCACCAAACTCGTTCCTTCGTCCACACCGCAGGGGCCCAAGCCCACTTTACGACTCCGCTCGTCGCCGTGGCCGCGAAGAGCCATCATCCTAATACGAACCAACGATCCACGATTTCTGGGACAATCTAACAGTTCTTATATAACAGTCGTCCATATAACACGAATTTCATTCCCGACATTACGTAACGATTCGAAGATCGTGTTTGGTTACGGACCTTCTTTGAATCTTATTGAAAACAACTGATATGGTTGTTTCTAGGTAACGCGAACACTTGCTCGATTGAACGATGATCCTCGCAAAGTTTCAAGAGTTAATTCAAGTTAAACGGATATGTACTTCTTCCACGAAAGAAAAGTTGAAGAACAGGAAACTTTATGAACTACCCAAGTGCGTATACGCATGTGAAATATATGGATGAACAAGCAGCGTATCTACGCGTAACTGGAGAACTCGCTGTATTTGTCGACGTTGAATACAGCGCGACAGAACTAAGGAGCGCTTTACATAACAACTCGATGCAGCGTATCGTGGAACGGGAAGAGAAAAAAACTTACGGAATTTTATCACCTGTATATTTCATCGCGGACTACTTTATTCGACCGATAATCGGTGTACCCGGGAAATAAATTATCCTCGTCGAAAACCTGAGCGATTTTTAGCGACGAGAAAAACGAGGCGATAAACGTCCACGATCGCGTAACGAGAAATCGTTCTCCGCACCCTCCTTCCGTTAGGCACCCGGTATAATTTCTCATATTACGCGAACGTTTCGATCGTATTTCGTTCGGAGAAATTTTCAGGCGCCCGTCACGAAAATTATTTACATTATTCGTTCGAAATCTTCTGTTTCTAGACGGGAATTTTGCCCTTCTGTATTTAAGAGACCTATCGCGATTTGGCCGAGAACTTTCGGACCTTGCTACGCACACAAAAGGACAAACGATCAACCACGTGGCGGCTATATCAGGAGGCTATTTACCGTTCACCGGCATCAATTTTTCCCAGATTTTAACGCGATACGAGTCTCGAGATAATTGGTCCGTCAAATAATACACGATGCATAAACGTAACACCCCATCTCTCTCTCTCCCCTCCCTGCTGGTCATCCTTTATGGACTCGAAAGCGCGAGCCTTCGTTTTATAGGCGTATACATAATTAATTGCCGTGTTCTCCGCCATCCTCTCTCTCTCTCTCTCTACCCGTCCTATATTTACATATATTCTCGCTTCCTCGTCCGCTGGTTCGCCGCGTCCGATACAAGGAGACCCCATTTGCCCTCGCCGACTTTTTCTTCCTTCGTCGCCTCTGAGTGGCATTTTAAGGATCCTCCGCTTCGATTGGTCTTCGTGCACTTAACTCGTCCCGAAGCGTCAAAAAAGATCCTTTCCCTATATTTTTCGCCATTCGAATCCAACGCCTCCGTAACACGCATACGCTAGAATCTCGAAAAATCCGAGATAAAAGGAAACGGAACAGGACCCAACGACCGAAAACTCGTGGCCCCACTTTCCAAACCATTTTACATATTTACTCCAATTTGATTACCTGCACCGATAGCACGCTTCACGCTGGTAATTAGAATATTTCGCGAGTAGAAACATCAACGTACCCAAATGGAGCGAAACTTAGCCTCCACGGGTGCGTTTAATTCGCGGTATCTTTATTAATTGGGGAGAGCGAGGGATATCGTTATAGGGACCACCCTGAAATTTGTTATCGTGCTCGCGTACGTTTCGCGCGCGTTTTAACGACACGGCGGTTAGTTCTGAAAATTTCCGCAGAACGGCCGCGCTCGAACGGCTCCGAAGCATCGCTCGTAATCTTCGTGGCTTGCGAGCCGAGCGACGGACAGGGTGTTACCGCTTGTTTTTGCCACGGAGCATTGTCGTCGGAATTCTCATAAAATAATTAAGAGAGCCCCCGGTAGCTACTGCGACGATGGTATTTTAAAGGGTCGTAAAAGGGACGTTAAAACCTCGCCCGCCTCGCTCCTTTCCGCCGAAGACACTCGCCATCTGGATGGTCGCGGGACTCTTGGCAACGGCTCGCGAGGAACCGTTGTTTTCGGGGATAAAGGGATCTATCCGCGAGACGGGAGGAAGTCGCTTGATACTTCCAGGACAATGAAAGTTCGAAGTCGAATGAACAATTAACAGCAATATCGAACACTGAGGAACGCATCTCTTTTCAAAAAGTGAAAGTAAACGAAAGAAGTGTGAAGAAACCTACGTGAAGTGTTGTAATTGAGCCCAAATCGACGCTACGTTGAACCAACGAAATAAGAACGAGCATCTCAAGCTTTCCCGATCTTTGCTGCTGAAATTTCACAGCGATACCACGTGTAGCAGCGATCGGTAAAGAATGACGAGACGAATCGCGCATGAATAATGCATTGACCTCACAAGGCATCGAGCAATAAAAATCATCGAATGTGGCCGACTCCGAGATCCGAGGTCAACGCACGCCACGAAATTAATAATTTTTGGATTTCGCCTCGATTGGCCAAAATACGCGCCATTAATCAGACTGACATCCTCGATAAGTTACCCACCCGTAATTCCTCGACTTTCGCATATTTCCACTGAGAGAAGACGACGACCGAGCTATCTCTACGCGTTTCGATACACACCCAGGCAAAATCGAGTCGCCGCACCGACTAGCCGCGAAACGAGCGCCAACGAAAGAAAGATGTTCGGCGTCTGGCGCGCGTCTGCTTGTAATTGATTTAAATCGTTGTCTATTGCCGCGTTTGAAAGTATTAGCATACGAACAAGGCGGCGTATATTTCACGCGTTGGAATTCATAATGACGCGGTGCGCGAAGAGGTTCGATGGTTACGCGAGCAGAAGTCACGCGGCGACAGACAATTATTCAGAAATGCGGCTGGCAAGTATTGCGAATATTTTAAGAAGCAGCTGTCGAAATGTCTCACGGTGTAACTTGCGATTTCTGTACTGGGATTTGCAGAAATTTTCATTGGAACGTATCTCACTTGCACACTGTAGACTAATAGATTCTGGATCTCTACAATCCTCGAGTGTAAGAGACTTGAGGGCGTATCTGTACAAACTCGAGTTGGTACGGTAAAACCTCGACTATTGCACGAGAGCCTCGTCCATTTGCATAGTGTCGACAAGTGGAGATGGTTGCAAAGCAACAAGTAATGTTGAAGACCCTACTACTCGCTGGATTGATTATCTTAGCTATTGCAAGCCTCGATTCCTAGCAATCAAGGTCCTACTGTTGTATTTCAGGAAGGAATCTGTGGGTTACTTACGACTTAAGCTAGAGAGTCGAACGAACGAGACGCAATGCCGGACAACGTAGGAGAGAAACAAATAGGGTCCGGCCCAATTAGGGATTTATTTATACGACTGCGGGCATATTCAACGAGAGAAAATATGAAAGCAAAAAAAAAAAAAAGATGAATAAATAAAAAGTAAAGGAAAGTCGCGGGATCGTGTCCCCCCAATTCGAGCCCAGGCGATCGTAGATACACGTCGCGCTTATAAAGACCGTAGCGGGTCCTCGTTAACGAACTGCCAGGGCAGTTAAACATAAATTGTAGCTTTGAGCCGTCTCCCTGCTGGCGTGTCCTGTGCATTCTGTGCGTGCAGCCTCGTTTTCTCGCCTTAAATCCGCGCCAACCGGCCGAACCGCTCGCAATTTCAACCTCGCGAAACGGTCCCGCGTGACGACGTCTCAGAAAATCAACCGGATCAATTATTACGCCTCTCAATCTCGATCGTCCGGTCCTGACCAGCTCCGCGTCGCCTGTCGAATTTATTTCGGGACTTATCCCAAATCTTGTCATTCCTTTTCATCGATCGCTGGCGACGAAACAAGGCCGGTTCTCGTCGCATCGTTACTTAAGGCCATACACCGATGTGATAGAAGTCTCGTTTCTAACGAATGGCGAGCTAACGGCGCGGAGACTGCGATCTAGTCTCGCGAGTCGCGTTTTCTGATTCGAACAAAAAAGTGTGAGAGAAAAAAGGCACCGTTTCGCGGTGAGTGACAGGGAGCTGTCCTCTTTGCCGCGAGCGGGGCGAAAGGAAAAGAGGAGCGGAGGCGCGGAGCGAGAAAAGACGGACGGACAATGTCGCCTCGTTTATCAGAGCGGTATTGTGGGGGCATCGTTGCCCTTCTCGACACCCTCTTTGTTGGTTACATCCAGACTGCGAGCACCGGACCGCTCAATCCTTTCTTTCGTTCAGCTCTCCCTCTTGACTCTTTTCATTCTTTTCTCGTCTCGGTCGCGCCAACCAACGAGAACTCGGAAAGAAGAAGCGCGCCAGAAAGAAGGAACGGCAGGGAGATGATGACGCACGCCCTGGACCCGACGTGCCCTCGTTCCCTGCTCCGCGATTATCTCTTTAAACGGCAATTGTACTCCAAAAAATGGCGCTGTCGGTATCTGGGAAACGAATCGGTTAGGTCGTCCAAGGTGGAGGAGGGTTCACCTCGCGACTTCGTTTTGAATAATGGGGGCAAATCCCTCCCACGATAATCTCCTTCGATACTCTCACAGACGTAGTAAATTCGTCGATTTCAGAGAGTACTTGGAGCAACTTTTATAGATCAACTAATATCACCCATCGATGTGGATCATCCGTGTGACCCACGCTAACGTTCGAAAGATAAAGGATTGTCGTTGTACGCGGAAACTTCCGTATTCGTGTTCTCCTATGATATCGAGCTTGTAATGTACCCTTCGCAGTGTTTCAACGGAGATGGAAGGTAAACGGACGAGAAAGGCTGCGAACGTAACATTTACTTTCGATTAAACTTTTACGCGAGTCCGTCAGATCCGCGTCTATTCTGTTCGCGACGCGCGAGCGGAAAAATCCATAAAAGCGCGCCGGGATGAGCTGTCGATGCAGAAAGGAACAGGCGAGGATGGCAACGGTTGGCGCATTAAATTCCATCGTCCACGCTCTAACCGAGAGTTATTCACGAGCAAATTGCTCGTTCGCGTTTGAAAGGACGTGAAAAAAGTGCGACCCGCGGAGGGAAAGCGAAAACGGAAAAGCTTTTCACCTAGAAATAGGTGAAATCATATTTTACTACTGGAACGCGCGATATCATAACTTACGTGTCAAGAACGATCGTCTCTAGCCCATGATGTTTCTCTTGACTGATTTTTAAATTTACCGAAAACAGATACGAGATCGATATATAAAAAATTCGATCGCGTCGCGAAATCGGTGTGGGAGTATGGCCGTTTGCTTTTGTATGCACGAATATTAGGTTCGTGTAGGCACGTTTAACGCGAAACGCGATACGATCGCACGAGATATTCTTGGCAATTTGGCGGACCCCGGGAGTAGGTACACATGTCGTCTTCAGAATTAATTAACATATGCATGAAAAAAAAAAAAAAGAATTTCGCACTGATCACACAGTGGAAATGACGATGAATTTTTCCATATGAACGTAAAAATTACAAGGATTACAAATTTGATGGTGAAAAAACTGGCGATACGTCGATAAACATTTCTGCGTACGCGCAGCCCAAAACGAACGATCGGTCGACGAACAAATTGCTCGGTGGTCGAAGCAAAGAAAGAACGATGTAGGAGGTAGTACTAGAGAGAAGTCGGGGAGGGAAAGATAAAAAGCCGAATCGCGAGTTAACATCGGTACACAGGAACATCCTGTAGCAGCGGGACCGTGGAGTGTCTACGTGGGGCGTTACATAATTTAGCAGCGTGTATGTCGCATAAGTTAAAGGCACGGTTGAAACAGGGTGACTATAATTTCATCTCGGCCGGTTATATCTCAGGGCCTAACCCCGACGAAATGTTCAAAATAGTAGTACAACCGATTGCTTTTAAGGAAGACCACCTCTTGGTATATGGTCGCTCGATTCTGCTCCGTTCCTCTCTCCCCTAAAACTCTCTTCTCTTCGCCTATCGCGCTGAAGCTCATCGGTGATTCGAGAAACAAAGTTAGCCTGTCACGGTTATTTAAGGAAATAACAAGACTCGATAGGAAGCACCCTCCGACCTAAGTAGGTTATTTAAAGGAGTATCGTTCAGCAACGATGACGAAAATGGAACCGAAATAAATCAGTGGTAACGTTTCTTCCGGTAACGGTCTTTTCACCGAACCCCGTTTTCTTTGGTTCGTCCACATAGAGATCGCGAACGGGATTAGCGAAGGCTGAGTCGCGTCGTTCGTTATCATTAATGTTAATGTTCTAGGAGCGCGCCGTTACACTCTGGAGAGACGTTTAATTTATAATTGGGAAGAGCTTAGAAGAGCAGAAATTTTATTCACCTTTATATGCGTTTTTCACCACGCGAGGAGGCATTATTCCTTGTAAGATAAGAAAAAAAAAAATATTTTTTCCACCAGGGAGCCATTTGAATATTTCATTTTTTCTTACGGTACGCGGCTCGTTAATCTCTCCACTTATCCACTTTTACATCGTGCGAGGTGACCCTCTCGGTTGAATTACGATTTCAGTTAATTACGCTGTGAAATATTTCCTCGCGATAATTGTGTACGAACTTCCAATAGCAATCCATTCTGTCGTCGAAAGAGTTCGAAAGTCTTAAAATTCTTTATTTTACTCTTTTTGAGCGTAAAATGGGCTCGAGACTCGACACCAAATTTCGGAGTTTTCCTATTGGCAAAGCAGTGTTTATACGCGCCTTTTGACTCGCGATCCAACGCTACCCACGACGAGTAGTTAGTCTCGTAAAATAAAAAGCCAACTATTTTTTTTTCACGGGGGCATTTGAATATTTCATTTCTCTTACGGTACACGGTTTGTTAATCTCCAGACTTATCCACTTGTGCATTGTGCGCGGTGACTTTACCGGTTAAATTACGATTTGAGCTAATTACCGCGTGAAATATTTGCACTAGTGTTTGTAAGAAGAGCGGTGCCGGATCGTCGGATAGGCGCCTGTGTGTATGCAATAATAAGGCTGGCATGACTATCTGATCGAGAAGATAATTTATAATCGGCAGGGGTACGCGTAATAGATTGATAAACAAGATCCGTGTCTATTAACGGGATCCTCTTACCCACATCAAGCAGGAGCCCGCCCAACGGATTCTATGACAGGCCAGAGGGGGGGCAGACCTTATTTGAAATTTCTCAAATCTCTCCAACGACTGGATTTCGAGGCAAACTCCCATGCGCAATCGTAGATTTCGGTGTGTAGCGAGTAAATATGTAAGTTTCAGCAATTGTCTAATTGCTACTCGTTATATTTTTTCTGAAGCATTCGCGTTACTTATTTGAGGTATTTTGTCGAACAAATGTATCTCGTGAAATTCAAACTGGCAGTCGAGGAAAGACAAATAATTCTCGTCGATGTGGAAACGGGGCTGCATCAGGTACGTGCCCGTTTTTTGGGGCACCTGAAGTCTCGACGCCGGGACACTACGTTATGACGTAATAATTTAGGTCTGTGAATGCGGGTGACTCGTAAAGCCGTCCTACTAGGGCGTTTAACTTGTTTTTAATGATTTCGAGGCGTGGACAGGCCAGATCCGGATTTTGAATGGTGCGCCGCCGAGGAAATTAGGCGCGCTGAAACGACGCCGACCACCTTTCAACCCCTATTACCGTTTCGACCTGCTCTCTCGTTCGAGAAAATATATAAGAAACGATCGAATTTAACGGCAATCCGAAACGAACACCACGAGCGATAAGAAAGCATCTTTACACCGTCGTTTTAGACGCGAGGTAAAAATTAAGGCGGAATTGAACGTTGAAATGAATTTAATTCAGAGGTTCTCGTTACAGTTTCTTAACACATCCACGGCTACTGGTTTAATTTGACGTCGTATTTAATCTTTCCGATGATCATTGATTAGAAACTCGCTCGAAACTGTGGGATCAAATTTTATATGTTGAATACACGCGTATGGTACATAATTGATAAAATATCAATATATTTCGATAACCTAAACTAACAACTTGCTAACAGCCGAGGAGAACCGTGAGAGTCTCGTCGGAAAATTCATGTACCGTTTCGTTCCGAGTCGCTTTCCCTGGTGGACCGTATCGACTAATCGCGGCCATAAACGTGGACGGGATAAAGAAAAACGGCGAGAGCGTAGTAAACAGAAACGCAGAAATTCGTGAAAACGTAATTGGGGAGGGGTACCCAAAGCGTAGGTACCTGTCGGCCGTTACGGTCGATGCAAACATCACCTTGGTCCCCGCATCTGGTCGGCACGTGGACTCACCTCAGGTGTTCGTCCCCGAAAACGTTTCCCATTTTCACGACCACCTGACCAACCCCCTGCGAGCCCCATCCGCCCTCGTATATCCCGTAACTGGCGAAATCTCAGGTGCGGAACGTAGCCCCTCAACATGTGTTTCGTATTAGCGACGCAGGACCTTCCTTTACCCGCCATTAAACGCAACGAATGAATCATGGGACAGAGGGATTCTTGCATCTGGCATAAATCGTTTTATTGGCATCGGCAAGCACCTTCGAGACGAAGGTGGAGCGACCGTCTTCTAAACCAGAGCCACGGAAACGTAGTTTTCGCAAAATCTCAACGAAATACGTGTCCGAGGACAAAGAATGCTTGCACGCTTCGATGACAATGTTCTTTTTTTTAAATCACTGCAATCGCGAAATGAAAAATGGTGTTCTTAGTTACGAAATCGTCGAAATAAAATAATCTAAACGTTGTTCAGGGGGCTGAAGTAAAGTAGTTAATTACTTTAGTTATTCGGTTGATTGTGCGTTAAAAAAAATATATTTTATAAATTCATCTGATATAGAATCGATGTCTCCTTCAACTAACAGAAGTAGAAATTGACAGAAGTTATGCTGAGGTCAATAGAGCAAATATAAAACAGTCTATTTTGTATATACGCCTGAAATTGTAGTTGTACGTATTTCAACACGTCGTGTTTATTCACGCGATGCTGATACATGGATACACGTGTAGTTATCGCATCCTATTTCACGTGCATTTAATATTTCAACACGTAGAGTAATTTTCACTTTGTTTAATAGCATTTATTGGAATAAGAAAAAAAATTTCCTAAATAATTAAAAAGTGTAAAAGTACGAGGCATATATGGATATTACATGAAAACAGACCTAACGCACGTTAAAATTCGTTCTATTCACGTTCCTGCAATGATTGTCACGACCATACGTGACACCTGTATATTTTAATACACCGTATAGAATCGTAGGTTCCGCGTTATCATAGTTTCTGCATCGCATTATGCAAAAAAATGACGCATTTTTATCGCGAGAATGTGCGTGCAAGAACAGTAACTATATTTGATCCGCGACATAACCTCAAACCATAATGAACGAATAAATTAACGAGCGCATCGATTTCTCTATATTGCTTACATTCTTTTCTATCGTCTCTATGCTTTTAGAAAGAAAAAATTCGGTTCTAGACGTAGCTTACTTTCGTTAGAAATCGTAAGAAAAAAATCATAGACACTGCAATTATCGTCGCGAGACGAGGGTTAAAAAGGTTATGTCTCGTCGGTAACGTGGGTGACTACTCGACGGAATTCACCAAGTAGCAACGCATTCATTGTATTCGTGATCCTTGTAAACCGGCGACGTTGTAAACGGATTTCGACCACCCGTCGACCGTGTGTAAATACGGCCACCAGCCAAATGCCAGGTCATTTCTAACTGGCCACATTCAGCTGTATACACAGACAATATCGACAACGTTCTTGTCGTTTTGTTTACTACGGAGAAGCCGTATAATTCGAACGAGGGACACGCCCATAATCCCTAACAAATGGTTAACCGTTCGCAAGCAGCGTTGCGTAGAATTTTCTCGGAAAAGCTATATGTTTACAAACTGCAAGAATGTCGTTATTTCAATTGTTCCTACCACCGCTGATATTATTTGATGCATTTAAGACTTTATCTTTTGCACCGCAATATCATCTCCTTTCTTCGAACTTTCTCCCAGGAACTCTGCCACGGTAAAGAACGTCTTCAAATGAGACACATGTTGCAAAGCAATCGTTCGGACGTCGACCAATAGAAGTCGCTGCTGGCGGTACGTTGCCATCTCGGGCCCGCGCAACATGTAACTATCAATGTATTATTAATAATAATTTCTTCACAAATTATCTCATGAAATTTCGTATGAACGTTGTATCTTCCAACTATTCATGAGATTCTTAATCGCTTTAGTATATTCAATAAAAATATTAATGGGAAATTCGTTTTTCTCGAAAACAGGAGGTTATGGTAAAAAATTTCGTTCTATACTTTCGATTCGTTTCTGTAAGAAGAATCACTCTTTGTCGATTAAACTATGATTCTCGTGTACCCTGTGTAAAATAAGTGTCATGTTGTACGAAAATTTCCATATTTGAACAGTCTTGACTCCTTGTTAGTACAGATAATGAAGGCTCTGTTGTGTTTCCTCGAAAAAGGTTACACGTACAGCTTCGCAATCAGATAGGTCGAATATTTCAGAAAACTTCGAGGCACGTTAATCGCGTTAACGATCCGTGTTTACCTCGCCGGGATAAACCGCGTTGGCGAGGATGACGAGAAACCGCGCCGTAAGCTGCCGAAGGCTTAAGCGATAATTGTTTAGCTTGCACAGTTAAAGTTTCGTCAGAACTTTAGGAGTAACCGGATATTAGCGTTCGTCATCTTCGTTTCTCTCCTTTTTCCTCTCGTGCTTTCCTCGCGAATGAAAACTCGAAAAGTGGCGCATCCAGAAATTCAACTACGGGGTGCCACTAATAATTAACGCTCTCGCCACGATACATTTCGACGCTTTGCAAAATTATTAGAGGGGATAGAGAAATAGTTTATTATAATATTCTATGCGAAATTTAATTCTCTTTGAGTTTTATCTCTAACATTTTTCTGAATTGTTTACAGGTAACGAGTACATGTTGGAGATGCAGGCTACACTACGACTGCGAGACAAATGATGCAACATAGCAGGACATGCGGGAGAGATTGCAGATAAAAGCACATGGAATAATTGGAATAATAATTTGTATTGTATGTAATATTCGTTTCTTTAAATAATATTGAGGAATATTTTTTAACCGAAGACAATAACTAAAAACCTCCTTCGTCGAGGTTTAATCTTTATGGCATTAGTTGACTTTGACACATAAATTGAAGAAGGTTTTAATGGTTGAAGGATTGATATTCTTAGAAGGTAGGAGTGTAATTGGCCCTTTGCGCACCCGATGCTTGCGTCACTGTCTCAACGTATAATGCGTTTATCCGTCGTAGAATCAGGGCTCTGATTGCGGATCTTCCAACTCGAATTCCCGGACTCTCCGGTTTTATTAGTTTTAAACACGCGTTAAATAAAACGAGGCTAAGCCGGCTCTAAGATCAGCCCGTGGTTTAGAAACGTAAACGTTCTTTAGGACAAACCGTAGCAGGGGCGAGACCCTCGCGGGACTCCCTTTCTCCCTTTTCCGTTCGGAGGGATTTCGTCCTGAAAACGCAAGATTTCCGTGAGCTCTGGAAACGGGGAAGCTGCGTAGTAAATTGTAGGTAAATCAGGAGATACTAGCCACTTCCGAAATTATATTGCTGAGACGTTTATTTCCCCTCTGTTTGTCGCGTTCGTTGCATCGATCGGTTATACGGGATATGATGGAAACAGTCGTATTTACAACCGAAAGGGAAATAATTCTTTGTGCGAAAATAATTTGAAAATTTCGGAATAAAATGTCGTCAAAGGAAGCTTCGTTTGCGATAACGTAATTACAGGATGATTTATGGAACGGTGATTTTGACCAGAGTTTCTTGCTTCGAGTTACATAGTTAGGATTCGATAAGTGTAATTTCATTAATAATTACAATGTGTAAGGATTTGTTACAAATTGATTGTACAATGTATCATCCATTCTTGGGAAATTAGTGTTCGGAAACACCCCGTATAAGTTGTCGAGAACTGGCGTACGAAGAGAAGCTAATGGGATCGTTCAGGGGAAATTGTGATTCCGCAGAGGACGAGTCGTTTTTCCGAAGAGAAAGAACACTCTTCCCGGAAGAAAGTAGCTCATTCGTAGCGGATCGACCCCGCGTTTAATTAGGCAACCTCTTTTCCGTGGTAGTCCCCAGGAGAGCGAAAAGAATCACGAGGCGAGACCGGAGGTATTCTCCGTCTCGGAAAAGTCCTTCTACCGGTGGCACGCGGACCCTCTCAATCAGCGCGCGGATTACACTTTTAATTCATTTTTTTAACTAACTCGACCGTGTCCTGTCTCGCGCAATCGGAGACAAAGGTGCTCGTTTCCGTGGAACAGAACCGAGCGTTCGTTCAATGAAAGCGAAACGAGGGACGCGGACGTGCCTCGTAACTCTCGCAAACACTGGCGCACAATTCGTTACGACGTTAAACATTTTTTCATGCAAATGAGACGACCGGCGTTTCTCACCTGTTCCTTCTTTTTCGCGGGAATCTGTTTTCGTTGCGGTCGATTCAGTCCCCGTTCCACCTCGATGTCGTACTATTAAATTTCCCGCGAGTTCTCGATAAACTTTCAATCTGGATCGCACGAATCTATCGACGTCTACCGCGTCCTTATCCTAAATCAACGAAAATTTGTCGCGTCCACGAAGACTATGTTCGATTAAAACGGGGGATGTAACGAGCGCACGCACTTTTGCCAGGAAGCAATTTTATTTTTATCCTTTTTATTTCGAAGTAGATAAACGAATCGAAGATTCTCCGCAGAGATACGCGGGGAAAAGGTACGAAGCCATCGAGCGAACAGAAAAGGGAAACATACGGACGAGTTGTAGCTTCGTTTTCCTCTCGACCCATTATTGCTTATCAGGCCGCGCTCCCCCGGCGTTCCCGACTTTCCGCCCCCTTCGTCCCGAATTGCGTGGAATTGTGTCTTGGTTCATTCTCTTCCCCCGTTCTGTCCCCGGCGAATGAATGGCCATAAACGTAAACCGTGTTCTTTTAAGTGAGGCGCGTTTAAAAAGATCGCCAAGGCATGTATGAGCGGCGGGGTTTTGAGGGAATCGTTTTCTCCCTCCCCTTTCCCATTTCTCTGGCTCGCTCGATCTCGCGTTTCTTTTTCATTTTCCTTTTCGCTTTCACCCACGCACCCTTCTCCGTCCTCGGTGTTCCAGATCGGGTAAAAGCAGGGAGACTAAGCGGCACGGAGCTCTGCTAGTATAGGATCCAGAGTCGGGTTCTCGAGAGGGTGGGTCGACGGGGGGAGGGGGTAGTTTAGAGGAAGGCGTAGGGTAGGCTTCGTGCGGATAGTAATATTCTTGAACCCCCAAGAGAAGGCTTACTGCAATAACCCCCGCGGCTCAAACTCAAAACCCACCGTTCACTCTATGTATCTCTTTTACCCTCCCCCTTCCCCTTTTGCCTTTACCCTGCTGCTCCACCTACTACACGTTCCCGGCTCGCTATAAATCTTAGCCACCTTTAAAGCGGACGAGCGGGACACGAGGCGTCGTCCTGGAACCCTGAAGAACTACTAGAGGGCTCGTCGTCGCTTCGTCGACAGCGGATCAACCCCGTCGTTTGCCTAAGCGTGCAAACCTCAAACGGGGATGCATCGGATTCGAACGTACGCGCGTAGTCGAGGCTATCGCCTCTTGGATTCCTTCTTCGTTTCGTTTCAATCCTGACTATAAGGCTAATTTCTTTAAGGGGAGCAACCTATTAGAGCAAGAAGGTGATTGATATTGGTTTGAAAAATTTTGGGAACTTCGATGTCTGGGTTTAGGACTTACTAGCTCTAGGTTTATCAACGTACCCGGAACCCTTCGATTAAAAATTCTAGGAAAATCGATGTTACGATGGTTACCAGGGTCAAACGTCCCCGAAAGCGCTCAAAAATGCGTAAAGCGACGATACTACTTAAACTAATTATTATATTGCTCGAATGAAATTTGCATACTGGATCGTATTAAAGACGCCGGGATTAAGAAATGGAAATATCAACGGCGAGAGTAATACCGGTAACCGGTGACGAAATTGAAGATAAATGGCGATTCACGAGAAACCACGCGGTTTTCTGTAACTACGCATTCACAACCCGTACACCTAAAAAGGTAGGCGAATGAGTTAACTCGAGTGATTCGCGGCACTCTGCGCGGAGCCCTACGTTGTTGGATTTCATAATGTCCGCCTCGTTTATCTCCATACATACGATATGTATCTCGCTACATCGATCTGATAACGAGTTTACTGGGTGCTACCTCGTCTATCCGCTATCTAACCTGATCTACCGGCTACGAGCTACCTCCGCGTCCAGTCTAATGTTATAATTCTACCGCGCGAGCCCTGCCTTCAATTCGACGAGAATGTCGAGCTTAATTGTCGAATCTGACTTCTTCTTCCCGCGTCGTTTGCTATTTCCTCTTTCCCCATTTATCGAGCGGGTATTCGATTTTACGAGTTCAAGAAAGTCAATTCTCTCTTATTTCCTTATCTATTCGTACGCGTGGAAACACTTTATCTATTCGATAAAACATTTTTGAAAACTTTAATTTTCCAGTAACCGTTCTGATAAAAAGTAACGTCTGAGAAAAGTATACGTCAAATTAAGTGAAAGTTTCAAATTCTCGTTATACAGTGTAAATTAGTATAATTAGAAAAACAGAAAAGTGTCAGAAAGTTGTTTTCACATGGTATTGTTATTACACAGCGATAACGATAAACAGACTAATTTCCAAGAAGTATCGGACGATACGTGCGAGTCGGTAGAAGGAAAGTCGTAAATCACGAGCGACCGGTAATTGTACCATACCCGATTCAATGAACTTGAAGATATTCAAGTACGACTTGGCGTAGTCATCGCAGAACCTTTCTTACCATAGATAGAAAACTATCGTTATAACGCTTTGATTAAGTATTCGTGGATGAAATAAACAATTAAAGTATATGAAATTTCGAGAATGGATACGTTCGGTTAGGGCTTTCGGCGTCGAATCTCTCTTGCCTCTCGCGGAGACGAGAGGCACCTCCTCCTCGAAATTAGTAGGAGCTGATCGAGGGGTAGAAAAAAAATTGGTGGCAATAAAAATAAATTACATGCATCGTAACGCCCGGTAGTACCGGCGGGAGAGCTCGCAGGCATCCATCCTGCTTGCATACTTCGGGTCCTGATTAAAATTGGGGTGCGGTGGGAGAGAAGCGATCGGTTTGCCCCGGGCCTCGTTCCTATGGGAGAGACTCCTCGGTTTACCGTCCTTCTCTGCCACGTCTTCCGGCTTCCTCTTGCTCGTTTTGCCGCGCTGAAAATCGTAGCTGTTCGACGCGATCCTCGAATTAACCGCCCGCGAACACTTGCTGCCTCTGACACGGTTGTTAACCGCGTTTCTCGACGTTGTTCAGCGTTTTCGTTCCTCTTTATTCCAAGGGAGAGCTCCCTTCGGGTCGCGGGGTCGTTGCCGACGATACGAACATTTTCGCGGACTTGTATAAAGTTTTGTCTACAGAACCACAGTTGTCCATATTTGTCGTTGCGTGATGATCTCGAAATGGAGATCGAGCAGTAGCAAAAAGTCTTTATCGTCGATGCGATCGCGGACATGATTCATTCGATTAGCAACGGAAGTTCCCTTTCTAGTTATCGGGCGAATCGAGGCTGGCTCGTGCGGGGGGGAGGGTGGTACCAGCAGATAACAGCATCCTGTTACGCGCGTTTTACATGCGCGGCTTTAAAGAAATACCAGAAACATTGATTTTCTGTGTAACGAAGAAAACGACGTTACGGATAAAGAAAGGAGGGAGCAGGAGAGTGAGAGGAAACGAGATGCAGCTAGATACGAGCGAGGACAACGATGGTTAGAGCAACGCGTGAGCGCGTAGGCGTAAGAAACTTGCCTCTCCTCTCGAAGTAAGCGTAAGAGGAGCGCCGCGCGGTATCGACGCCGTCCAGGTACTGTTTTCGCATTTATTTAAAGCACAAGGACACCTAGTCGAGTTCAGGCTTTGCAGTCCGGTCGCAAAGTGCCAAGATGTGTCCTCGTCCGCGTAATCGAGTCGCGAGGCTAGAACGAGACGGGAAAGTCAGCGAAGTGAACGAAAAGCGAAGGAGAGGCGAGGGACCGCGCGAGCCGGTCGCTTTCATTACGCGCTATTACTCGCAATAAATCGTACGCCGGTAATAGCCGAACATCGAAATCGTTAATGGTTAACGATCAAACGATATAATCGCATTAATTGCCATTATCCACACCGATTACCGCTACCGGCAGCTGCTCGTTCGCCCTATTCGCTGGAACACGAGACCTCTGCGATCTTTTTCGCTCTATCGTCAGCGGATCTGCTTTTGAAGATTTAATTAGCATCGATGCGTATTCATTTGTCCACTTGTAAATTTCGGAAATAGTTGGTCACTTTCGGGTAGAATCGGAGAGATTAAATATCGAGAAACGAAATTTATCTCGGTTACGAGCCGCTTTATGCAAAAATGAAAGGTAGACGTACCTTGTCAGCGAGCAACAGTTATAACGAGAAAAGTCTGTCCGTCCCTTGGCGAATGGACTGGCCATTACCTACTCGAGGGACCCAGGTCCAAAGACAAGTGTACGCAATCAATTGCACAACCCGACCGACCCGAGGTGGATCGTCGATATTTTAGAAACGAAATTATTCCACGAAGGAACGGGTTCGTGTCAGGCGAACGAGAACAGCTGAGGGCCGGCGCGCGGAGTGGAATACCTGCGATGGCCAATAACTTCCTGGGAAATGATGTCCCGACGCCAAGGTGGTATCCCACGGATTAAGGAACGTCCACCTCGTTGTCGGACGATCGCGTGCACCACCGCGCCAAGTGCGCTCGTGTGTACGCGTGGGCGTCTACGAGTTTGTTTGTAAACCGTCTCCCCTCGATCAAGCTCGTTTCCATTGCCTTCGGATACGGTCCTTCGATCTTTCGAGGATTAAGGCCTTCCATGTAAATTCACCTGGCGTAAATGCGGAACGGAATAATTTGTCACCGCGGCGAGAAATTTTCGCGTCATTGGCACGTTTTGCTTTGGATCTCGACCCTTCCGATGCCAGGGGAATAGAAAATCCATCGAACACGTTCGATGAGACGGAGAAATACTTCACCACCCCCTAACTTGTGGTTAATCCAGTGGACAAATTACAACGAAAAGTATATTATACTGTTCGGTTACCTAACCATTCCCAGCCAGTGCCGTCGTTAGGTGTTTAGCAAAAAGATTAGCCACGAAGGGAAAACAAGTCTTCGCGCAGTTATCGTGAACGCATCGCAGGGGTACGGTACACGATTTTATTAATGGTGCGTCCGCGGTATAAACACTTTACGTAAGAGTATTATCGATGGATAAGTCGAGGCCTACGCGAGCTGTCTTCTCCTATCCCGTTCTATCAGCCAGGCAACCTATCGTCGATCATCCCGTTCTCTTGTAAGCGCCGCGCACGATAACTCAGTATCCGTTTTCGTTCACCCGGCGTCAAGGTTATCCCCCTATCGAGCGTCGTTTCCGATCGCCTGGCACATGGGTATCGATTCCGATTCATCGTCCATCGACGTTGAAAAATACCCGCGAAATTCGATCGCAAAGAAATAGAAAAAACGCTAACGATCGGGTCGCGTTCCGGGCGAAAGAATAAGATCGTTCTTTTTAGAAGATATATCCACCCTCGGTTGGCCGAGACAAGCAAAGTGCTTTTAATTTTATCGGGGAATCTACGCGCGGTGTTTCGGCCCGGAAACATTTTAATTTGCATTTAATCCGGCCCGACGTACAGGAGGAGTTCGAATGCGTATACGTGGTTGGCTCCGTGCAGGGCTCCTGTCGTCATTATCGTAACAGGATTCCAACAGTAATTCAAGAGGCCGCGCGTATCCCTGTGCAGCAGCGTGCAACGTCAGACGTCCTGGAATCTCCCGTTTTCGATGTCGTGCAGGAGCCCGTAGGCGAGATCGATTTCTCCGCAGGGCGATCGGCCGGTTCGCGTCTCGAGGAAGGATAAAATCGTCCCCTGGCACGGGACACGCGTTCTTCCCCGAGCTGAAAGTGCGTGCTCGCGGCGCATTCTCGTTATAATTGCACGTCGCTCGTACCTGAAACGCGATCCGGATCGCGTGACCGTCTGTATGGCAGCGTTGACGACGCCGAGGATGGCCCGCGATGGTGCCTGCCCGTTGAGTCGGTAGCAGCGTCCGGTTCCCGGAGGCTGGGCCGTCATTAGCGGCTACGATTAATAGGACGACAGATTCTCAGGAACTCTTCCAGCTACTCGAGCCACCGTTGATTAATAACCCTCGGGGAACAACGACTCACCCGTCGCTGTCGCCCGTACTCACGCTTCAGGTATTGCATTTTCGTTCGAGCCAAGGAACGACGCAATAGCGAATAATCGCGACCGTTTAACTCTTTATATATTTTCCCACCCCTTCCTTATTGGTAGAAATGAATGAACCAGTGACCTATAAAGGATTAAAGTGAATCTTTCAGTTCGGAAGAGTTCGAAGAGATGTATGTACGAACAGGTCGAATGCAAGCGTAGCTTTGTTTTGGATCCTCTCAGTGCTCCGTTAATGACATTCTTGGTATCGCGTCGCCATAGTTTGCGACGGGATACACCGCAACTCGGTCAAGAATTACGTGGCATCCTAAATAGAGCCGCATCCGTGTTACTCTTCGTAGTCTTCGTAACAACGCGCTATCAAGCAAGCTGATTAGCATCGGCAGGCAGAGAGGCACCCCGTGAAAGCGCGCACAAGGTCGGCATACCTACCCGCTTGCATAGGAAGAGCAGACGGGGTTGGTTCCCGCCACCGCCAGGATGGGTGTTGCGCGTAGAACGCGGCATAAATATGTAAGAGCTACCCCCCTTCGGGCCGTCAGCCCCCTTCGGTACCCCCGTCCCTCCTCCTCCGCCTCCTCTTCTTCCTGTTTCGCCTCCGCCGCCCAGACCTTGCGCAACCCCCGTGAGAGAAGCGTAGCTGACGTCAGAGAGCCCGCGTCACCGGCTGCGTGTAACGTCAGTGATCGAAGCCAGCTGAACGGACCGTGCCAGAACGAAGCCCCTGGAACACAACCTCACCGGTTCGGTCGTTGGCTTGCATGTATTCATGAGCTTTGTACCCGCGATCCCGAGACCCTGCTACAATTCGCCCTCCCGAGCGAGTATCGAGGCGCCGCGATGGGTCTCTTTTCTCTGACGCTTCCCAGATGCGTGCAAGGGCGAAGAGCTCCAACCGTCAGACATAGTCAGGGTTGCAGGCTACGAAGAAAGTTTCGATGGTCTTAGGACCATTGGTTTACTCGTCCGTTTAAAGAACAATCATCGACGAGCTTTTCGCGAAAAGAGGAATCGTCGCAGGTATCGGGCTTGGAATTCGTGAATTTTTTACTGGTCACTGTCGACGAAAAAGGATCTATCAGCCGTTCTTCAAGTTCGATAGGGGTGGGTTTCGTGCCATCCACTTGAATGGAGAAGACGAAAGGAACAGGACGAGGCAAGGCAAGGTGCTCATTGTGATGAAGCATGAGTCTGACCTAGTCGGGTAGTGGGGCAGGTCGCAGCGGATGATACATACATATTTATGTCGTGCACCGCGTACCACCACCGCCGGCACCACCACCGCCTCCGCCGTACTACCAACCAACCAACCCCTCTCTTCGGCTCTCTTTCTCTTCCGCTCGAATACTCTCGCTCTCGCGTCCTCTCCTTTTATCTTTCCCTCTTCTTCGCTTGCCTCGCACTTCGTTCGCGCTACCCCTTACGCTGTCGGTGCGAAAGACCAGACCAGCGGCAAGGAAGGCAACCAGCCAGTCAGGGTGCCATTGGCCTTCGCTCGGTCTGGGTTGCTAATCAGAACGCGAAGGTGCGCATCCCGAGCACGCGCCGTTTCCACGTTGCCGTTGAAAACCACCACGAGGATGCCACGTGAGACGAAAGCGTGAGGATTCCTCGCGAAAGTGGAACGTGAAACGGGCCACGCTCGCGCTACCCGTCGCACTCGGTGCAGACGTTTCACGGTTACCGAAACTTTCGCCGCGAATGGTGTTTTTCTTTTTCGAAGTAACGGGATCGCCGAACCTCGCGACGACGCTCCGTTCGATCTCGTTCCGTCGCGAAACGGGTATAGAAGCTTTCCTCGTTCCAATCAACAATCGCGCTGTTTTCTCGTCCCCGCTTCGGACGACACGTACGCTCGCTCTCGTTTACGACGATCGCCTTATTTGTCCCGTCGAACCCGATAGGCGTTAATCCATCCGGTTACATTGCAAACTCGACGCGCTTACACCGGTGACTCGTGTAAACGTTGACTGGAGACCCTTCTTCGGGAAAGCATCGTTGCGGAAGCTGGAACAGGAACGTGTAGTACACGTTCGTGGTATCCGCGGTCGCAAAAACAATCCCCCGATGGGACAGCAGACTCGTTTTATTCGACAGTCGCGGCGCATGACCACTGAAAGCCTGTGTAGACAGCCTATCGATGAAATTCGTTGCTCGGATTCGCGATCAGGAGCGATTCCCATCGTTGATCCTCTTCGATTTTGTAGCGTAAAGCGAGACACGTCTGCACACCTCGCGAAAGTCCCGACAAAGGCGCTTTTCATGCGTTGCGATGGTCTTTAGCCGCGAGGCACGGTCGACACTGGTCGGTCTTAAGGTGACGGACAGGCGCAACTCGTCATTTGCATACTTGACGATGCACGCCCGCGAGCATCCATCGACAGGTACGGACGGCGTGTACTCGTCCACCTCGCATAAGGAACGATTACCGCGCGTTTGCGGATGGCGTTGTATTCTCGCGGAACAAAAAGAAACTCGCGCGTGACAGAAACACGAGATCCCCTTGGTAATCTTCTCTCGCGTCCCTCCCTCTCGGTTTCTTTCCTTAGCCGCTGTCGTTCGCGAGATACCACCAGAAATGGGTAACGGCTTTTACGTTTTATTTTACGCGTCGATCGCTAATGCGCATTTATTATATATCGCCTACTCTTAATTCGTCGTTGCTCCCCTGCGTTACTCTTAAGCCTTTCCGTTATTGGACGTTCCGCATTGCTTCGAAAAATTATCACTTGGCCACGACGTAAGGAGATCTCGCGCGGAGCTGAAACGACAGGACATGCTCGCACGCCGGCGTAATTACAGGCCCGTTAATCGACGATAATAGAAGCTTATAGCGGATTTGTATAAATTTACGAGGAGCAGCGTTCGCCGGTATCGAAGAAAGGGAAGAAAGCGAGGAGACTCCTCTGGCTGGTTCCTCGGGAAGGGGGGCCGGCGGGGGCGGAGGCGCGCGTCGTCACGGATTACCCAGGATGCGCGTGTCTTCCCTTGCCAGCTCTCGTCCATCCCGATGGAAATCGCCCAAGAAAAAAAACACGTACCGTCGGTTACATAAAGGTTTGTGCGACCGGTCTGTCGCTTACGCCGCGTACCTGGCAATGAGATCCAGAGGATTCGTCCGGAGATCCGAGCGATAGGGACGCGCTTCCTCCGACACGATTGAGAAAAACTTCTCCGTGGAACGTGCGAATAGAGTCCGTGAGAATGCAACCGAACCTCTCAGGTGGTTACAGAATCCGCGGCGTCCTTTCCAAGGATTTTTCGTTGACACTGCGCTGAAGAGATTGGGCCGGGTGAGATCGATTTTTGATTCCGAGTTCTTTCGTGGAAGTGTTCCAACCTTTGTATTCATCGCGTTACATTCTATTCGCGTTCAATCCCTATAAAATAGAAGATTTAATTTATCGCCTCGCACAGTTTCGAGACGAATCTTTTAGGATAGCCATCCTTCTCAGGGAAGCGTTGCCCGCTGGAGGCGACGCTGACTCGTTTGCTGACGCGATCGCGTTGCATCGGAAGTAGCGTGTTAGCGGGTCGAGTGTCTCCGCAAGTAGAGGTTAATTAAGAGCGAGAGCAGAGAATACGGGACGGAAGATCGGCGATGCGACCTCGGGTCGCGCGCTAGTTGGACAACACCGCGGCGTAATTATTAGGTCGGCTCGTAAGTAATGCGGATTTTTCGAGGACCGTGCAACGAAATCGACGATACTGGACACGGAAGCGAGAGAAAATCTTCTACTCGATCTTCTCCAATCTTCTACTTATTCAAAAAAAAAAAAGAACGGATAATAGTGGTAATTTATGATCAAAAAGCGATATTCCGATAAAGAACAATCCAACTCACTCAAAGCTGATAAAAACAATTGGCTGCCTCCTAAAAACCTGTCCAGGTTCTCATTATTATGATTTTCGTGCGAGCATTTATTCTTATAATTGTTACGTACGCTCTTACGGTGATCGTTAGCAGAAAGTCATTTACTGGTGCCTTGAACACGTACCAAAGCAAGTCGCATTACTTATCGATGGCGTAATACATTATCGCGGTAATAACAGCGTTGCGTGGCGTACAGTTGATACCTCGAAGAAAATACATAATATACGAGTTGCGCCCGGATCGGACGTGACGGTAATCGTCCGCCTCTTCGCCATTAGCCGTGAACCATGTCACCCTTGTGTTATTACACAATCTCGTTACATGTTCGCGCGCGTTGCGCTTAGAAACGCGATCGGATGATCGAACGCGAGGCATCCGCTAACGCTTCAAAAAAATTTCCTCGGGGATTCCCTACCGGGATCGTCGAGCTGCGGTTCTCCCGACTTACAGCCGTGAGTAGTCGCAGATAAGGCTAAGCCAACTCGTAACACGGACTCGTTAACCGTAGAAAATATAAAACAAGCCGAAACGAGGGTCGAGCCTCTCGCCCCTAGCTGCTCCCGGGTTCGCAAACATTTGAAAAGTGCTGATGCGCGCGAAATCTGCCCTCGACGTCCTGAGATACCGCGGATCATCGAGTACGATTGTACTTTGAAGATCTCGCGCGGTCCCCGCGGACCCTTTAATCCGTCACGGTTCAAAATGCGACGAAGCTGAGTAGCCCATCGGGAGAAACAAAAAGGAAAGGGTGTAGCGTCGATTTCGTCCAAGCATCGTGTCTGGTCGCGCTCGATTTCCTGCGGGATCGAGCTGAACGTTCCACGAAATTCGAATCTACGCTTTTCCATTTGAGGCGAGCGGCGGTGGACTAATCATGCGTGACTAATCGTGTAGCTCGACGAAAAATGTGTACATCAATGGATATCTCGAACTTTTTTCATTTAAGAAAATTCGAAAAATACTCCAGTTTTTCCGTAGCCAGACGAGAATACCTCCTTGAAGACCTTTATCGAACGAGGGTACAACGCGAAGTTTCCCTCGAAGGTTTCAAACGTACTCGTGGAGAGCCAGGAAGCGGCGGAGAGGGACGAGAGGGAGTGAGGGAGTCGAGCGTGAAGAACGCGAACCGGGTAAAGCGCTCGGCTGCAATTTTTCTCGCTACATACGTGACAAGAGTAGAAACGAGTCGAGGAAGGAGCAGATACGGGCAAAGGGCGCGGAAATGGTAGGGGAAAGAGTCGGTTGCGAATTTCTGGCCATCGCAACGATGACCAGCCTGATGGCCGCGGACCGGATTATTCGCGTGGGATTTTTCACCTTTGAAATCCTTTACCACCGATTCCTTTCTTCGCTTTGTCGCCTACTGAATTATTTCTACGAAAAATTTCCCGTCTCGTGCATTTCCGAGGAACAAGACGGATTCCAAGAATGCACACTTCGTTGCTTTTAATTCCTTCGGCGTACGAGTATAATAGTAACGCATAACCTTTCGAATCGGAAGGGAGGGGGCGGAATCCCATGAAACGTGCTCGACAGATTTGTTAAATCTCATACAGACGGCTCAATTCTCGCGTGAATGGGAAAGGGGGTGGATCTCTGAGAAGAGAAGCGTCAGGAGTAAATCAGACACTATCGGAATCCACATTAGATCGGTAAGTCTGATTCGCATCGACACGTATCGTGCCTCTGGGGCGGAAAATATGATTGCTTCGTATCCGTTGTCTAGATGGGTAAGCATCGGGGAGGGCCTAGATGGGATTAATGCCACCCTCGGGGATCCACGTGGCTTTTCCACCTTCGCCAAGCCTACTCTTCTCGATCGCGATTTCGTCTCGTACTTTTATGCTTTTGTGCTTTTAAGACTGGCGCACCTTTTACGGAGATTAATCCTGCACCCTACGAACCGAATTTCTTTAACTTCTCGAGCATATTCGCAGCATGCGCAATCAACGAAAGGTCTGGCTGAAAGCCGAGGGCTACAACTTTCGCTAAGCGATGAAACATAGAAAACAGTTTATTCGACCGACAACCCCGAGCCTGGAGCCGCGAGCGATCGGTCAGCCTTTCGCGAATAGATAAATCAATCCAGCATGTACTATCTCTTCATCGGTGAGCACGATGCAGCCTTCGATGCCCTCGCGAGGGCCGCTTCCTGGCTAATCTGTTGGCAAAACAACGTCGGGGCTCAGATAAAGGAAACACGTGCGATTTATACAAAAGTTGGACAATCGATCGGACGTCAACCCGGAGTCGGGAGCGTCGGAAAGTTATCGGGATCGATAAAAAGCCTCGCAATAAGCCATCGATACGGACGGCATGGTCGTTTTATTGTGTCACGTGCGAAGCCACGCCGAGGAACCCCTCCGCGTCTATATATCAGTCGCGTCAGAGGGGAGACGTCGATATCCCTCGATCAATCATTAATAAGGCCTGAAACCCCAAATACGTAAGACGAGAAAGTCTCTGTTCCCGTCTCTCTCGCGCTTTTGACGAGGACGCGACGTGCCGCCGAGCAGCCAGCGAGAAAAATGTATCGGCCGACCGAGAATGCTTCGTGCCGTCCGCGAATTGATGGAATTTTATATTTTCCCTGCCTCGTGATTTCTTATCCCGTTTCCACGAACCGTCACGCTTTCGGTCGCGCCCGACGGCTCAGGCTTTAGATGGCTACCGCCGTCGCGATTTATGGCGGCGTGCATCGCGACACGGTTTTCAACTTATCGACTAGCAGCGCTATTTACCCCCGACGATCTTTCTCCTTTACCAATGAATCGATCGTTTTACCCTGTTGGACTCCCGATGGAAAACCTCGATGAAAACCGCAATTTTCTCCAGACCATATTTCCATTGCGAACTTATTCCTACCTAGAACTGCTCGCTCTGAACGAGCATCGACGTTATCTCCGACACGCGACGTCGATAATTCAGGTTTCAAAAGAGGCCAAATGTCGATGGTCGCGCTTAAAACCCAGGGAAACTGTCGATTCCCGTAACTTGATCGTTTCCTACGGCGATCCTTGGAATACGCTGTGTTTAAATCTCTTCAAGTTACAGTGCAATCGAGCGGTGACAGAGATTTTAATAAATCCCCGGTTGGGGCCTGTGAACGCTGTTAGGTGTCCGTGGATGCGGCTTTGCTTTTCAAATTTTTGTGTACCAGCGCGTATTTCGTCGGCCACCCCTGTCGTTTCCATCGGAATCCCTGGGGGAGACACGGGGGTTGGTTACGATCCAGGAACGAGTAGATATCGAGTTGCGGTTTAAAACTCGCCGTTTTTCCCCCGGTTGTCTCTTCTCGATCGGCAACGACCCCATCAGGAACTCGGGATTCAGCAGGCTGACCAGCAGAAATGCGCAGCCCTTGCCTTCACTTGCACTCACGAGAGCCACCCTCGACTACGAGTCGATGTCTTTACAGTCGATGACTACCCTCTTGTTTCGCGATGAGCGGTCGGAGAGGGAGGACGATGACAGTGGAAACTAAAAATCGCTTTTTGACATTGGTACCTTCGACGACCTCGGGGATACTCGAGGGACGCAAACGTCAAAGAAGTGTCTCCTTTAGTGGATCGAGCTACAAATTGTTGAGTATCCCTAGTGTAACTCGTAAAACGGAATCCATCTTATCGCTACGGAGAAGTATTAAATTTCTCATACCTCTCACGGAGTCGCAATTCACCCCTAAGCCAGCAACGTTTCGACAGAAATCCCTGTACCCGCGCGACGCAGGAAATCAACATCGAAGCCGATCGTCGTTCGCTGTTGCGATTAAAAGTGGCCGTGCAACCCGTTCGGGGCATCGTTAAAATATCGTCGTCAAAGTCTGCGGTCTCGGGTCGCGCGCGGCGGAAGAATAATGCACGCCACCGAAGCAAAGTCGCACCTGATAGGCACGACTATAAACTTCCTAAAGGAAGACAAACGTGCGCTCGATGCTGCGAGGTCGAACGTTGCATCATTGATGCGGTCTATTCCCCAAACGACGGTACATCCGGCGCTAAGGTCGTGGTTTATCTGGCAATAACTGTGAAATATCTCCACCAGCGATGCGCCGTGTCGCGGCTGATTGGCGCGAACCGTTGCACGCGGTAAATCTCTCTCCTCCTCGTCCGTTCGTTTCTCCCCTTCTGTTCAGATCGGTGCTTTATAGAGCTCCGGTGTTCACGGGCGGGCTGCTCTCGGCCTGCCGTCGCTTCGAAAACGTCGGACCACATGCGTTAGTCGGAGAAACGATCCGTTTGTTGTCGTCGATATAGGTGTGTTTCCTCGCGTAGGTGTGTTTACATGTAGCCATGCGCGGAAGCACCGAGCGAAGGCACGCGTGCTTGGATCTTGGCGAACGTTGACACATGTGGCCTCGAACGTGAGCACACGCGTTCGTGTACGTCAATGCACGTCAAGTTTAGATTAATTCTGATTCGCGTAGCATTTTTAAATGGCAGTAGGATGAATTCGATCGATAACGTGATCCGTTCCGTTCGAGCTGGCCCGAGTCCAGCCGATAGGTAGCTGGAGAGAGCGAGAAAGAAGCAGAGAGATCGCGGCGGCCCTATAAGGGCCAGACGGCGGCTGTAAGGCCCTTGGCCAGTAACAATGCGGCCTCGGCTCGCCTTCGCGGTGTCTCGTAAATATAAATGATGCCGCGACGCGGTTATAGCCGTGCTACCGTGTGCAGCCCCTCGTGTGGATGCGCGTACGGACATAAAACGCACGATGCGTAGACGGGGCTTCCTTCTCACTCCTTCTGTTTTCTTTTCTCATCTCGTGTCCCGGGAGCTTCATTTCCCGGTACCAACAGCGACTCGATCCGATGGTTTTCTCTTAGGGACGGATACAAGTTTTTATTCGTTTTCTCAAAATTCATGATAGAAGAAAGTTTGGTGGTACATGTTGTATCGAAAAATTTGGAGTATCGTTTAGTTTATTATTTAATAAAATATCTGATTTATCGCGTGTTATTTTTCTGTCTGTTAGCTACGCCCACCTCTGGACGCAGAGCGGTGCAGTCATTTCGTGGTATTCTCTCCAGTTTGTATTTGTAATACGACGTGTGATTCTGTGATTAATGAACGCGCTACTGCTACCTGCTGGGGTATAATATTTGCTGGTTAGTCATGCCTGTGTTTGTATTCTATAGCAGCTTCCCGTACACGTTCTTGTTATACGTTGGATTGTTTCTAATTCCTTATCGACGCTGGCCGTTTTCCATTATACTTTCCTTACCATTGCTATGATTATGATTATCGATGAAAGTCACGGAGTCAGGTCGGGAGACGGGTCGACGCTAAACGTTCGATCGGTTCTTAGACGGTCTCGAGTTCGGTACGCTCCAGGGAAAGGATCTGCCGTAGGAAAAGGCGAAAGAGACGGGACCAAGGGTAGAGCAAAAGGGAAACGAGAAGGCGAAGAGTGGAGAAAGGGTAGGCGGAGGTGGAGGTTAAAAGTGGCGTTAGAATGCAGTTGTAGGCAAGCAGAGGCGGCGGGCAGGGGAGATAAGGTGGAAGGTGCTGGGAGGCGGAGAAGAAAGATCGAGGACGAGGGCGAAGGGAGGAAAGGGCGGGGACGGTCCATTAGGCGGTATCGGGACCATCGCACGGTAGCACCAACGCTCTCTGCATCTCAATGCTTTCGCCCCTAGCCGAACGCGAGGCTCGTCGAGGGCCGAACAGAGCCGATTTTCGGCCCTCGGCGCGACTTGAAGCGCGAAGGCATCGTTGCGAGCTGACCACTGTCTCGTCTTGCCTCGCTCGCCTCGCCTCGAGGAATCGACGTTTCGCTGAAAAATCCGACCCTGCAGCTGCCCAACAATGTTGGGCCAACACCGGTAGCCTACGGCGGCGTTCGCCTCTGATCCGGCCCGATGAATCTCGCAACCTACGATTGGTTATTTAACCCTGCACAGCCGATTCGACTGGCTGAATCGTCCCGAAAACGGAACCTCGTAGGCAACGGGCGCGATAGAAGGTTAGACGTCCATGGTTGACATGCGTTATCAGACGGTGGCGTACGAGCGACAGTATCTCAATCTGAAAAATCCATTAGCGGGGCGTCCGTAGGGAACGAGGGAAAGAGAGCCACCTTCGCGACGTATTCGACGCGGCGATTCCGCTAATGGCCGGCTTAATCGGATTATAAAGGAATTAAATTAGGGGAGTTGTACTTGTTTTCGGTGCACCCGGGCTTCCCCGTTCGTTCTCGTGTGCGGAGTTCCGCCACGCTTTCCTGCGCCTCTCTCCTCCTCCTCCTCCTCCTCCTCCTCCTCCTCCTCTGTGCCACAAAAAGTCACCGGAGCCGTATAACCGCTATCTTTTTATCGAATTCTGAAACGCTTGGAAATGTTAATTCGCCAGAGGGCCAGGCCGTTTTTGAGAAACCAAAAATAAAAATAAATCTTCCGCCATGCGGCGAAGAGATACTTCAAGCTGTCAGAGCCCTGAGATTCTTACCTCAGCGACACTTTTTTCCCGGCTCGAAAGCGACTCCCGACATCATCGTTGTTGATTTGCCGAAATCTTACTCCCTCCCTCCCTCGGCCTCTCTTCCTTTTCCGTTCCGCCTTTCTCTTTCTCCGTCTCCTTTAAGAATTCTCTCGTAAATATGAAAGAGCCGCGCGCGGAGCTCTCTTTTTCGAGCGAAGGACATCGCTCGATGAGACGAGCAGAAGAGCGGTGAGGTAAGCCAAACGGAGCGAGTCGACGACGCCGACGAACAGGACGACTAGATTTTCCTGTCAATAAATCAAGCCCGGTATCCGTGCGCGAGGCAGCCTCGGCATTTCTGCCGCTCGCGACTCCCTTCGTCCCCGTGTTCGCCGACGTTCCACGCTGCTTGGTTCCTCAGCGCGGACCGACAACCGTTTGAAAAAACAGAAACTTACCGAGAAACGTGTAATCTCGCGAGATCCCGCGATTATCGTTTCCACACGGTGGAGAGTTTGGTCTTGTCCGTTGGCCTCCGCGTCCCCTTACGCGAGACAGCGGCGAAAACTGATGGAAGAAGCTGGGCATAGCTCAACAAGTTAACCCTCTATTGCATCCGATGAACAAGTCGGGAGAAAGTTTCGCAGGATTTACGCGCGATGCTTTCCGAGGGAGGAGTACGAGAGCTCTGCGGAGCCAGTCAGGAACCTCGGAACCTTGCGTCGAATAATTTTGTTGCGAAAATAATTAGTCTGTGACGCTTGGTAAATGCACTATTCATTCATCACTCCAGATATGAGAAACGTGGCAGTCGACGTGTTAAATAAGATATTTAGATCACGATCGCTTCGACGACGGTCCTTGTCAACCTTCCCTTGCAGTGGTTGTTTTAAGCGGTATCGGATGGCACTCGTTAGCTCGGCTACAGAGCTAGGCGATATTCTAATCGCCTGGATCGGTATATTCCTGCCTCTCGTCTATCCACGCCCAACCTATTACTCCAGAGCTGTTGCTAAACTTGTCAAGGTATACCAGGAAGAACCAGCGAGCAATGCCGATTTCGATATTTCCCGGGTGATTGAATTTCCTCGCAAGAAAGGAAAGACGACGATCACGACGGAAAACCAGCCGATGTCGTTCCATCGATTGCCCCGCTGCTAATCGAAGGATCGCGACTCAGCGGCAATCGATGGCTTCGATTTCTGGGAACCGTTGCGCGGATCGTTGATACAAATGATCGGTACGCGAAGAAATTACGCGAAAGAATGCGGATCGTCGCGGATTAATTGCAGTCGACCTGGACGGATTCCAGGGTAAATAATCGATGGCTAACCGCGGACGATCGGCAGGGCAATCGAAACGAACGCGGTGGGTGATAAAGCGAAACGGCGTCGCGCGTTTAATTGGAGCATCTGACGCGTTTCTGGCATTAAGTATGATGTTGCGTTGAGTTCAATTAAAATGGAAATCGGGGATGGTCGTGTCCCATCGCGGGTCATCGTCGCTCTTCGCGTTCTTCTTCCAGCACCGGGTCCTCCGCACACGTACGGAACAGACGGTTGTTTTCTCTCGTACCGACCGATCCTTCCAGCCTCCTCGTCCCATTTTCGTCGCTGGGCATCCTCGAGCCAACCCTATCGACTCGTTCGTCCTTCTTCCTCGTCCTGGCGCGTCGACGCTACTCGCGGCTGCGGACTCGGAGCCACCATTCGTGTGTCCCGATCTGAAAATAGTTCGGTGCTCGTCGGGGCCCCTAATGAACCCGAGATTAGAAGTCAGCCCGGGGTTCGAACGGTAGATACCGGGCGCAATTAACACTGAAATATCATCGGTGTGGGTCCGTTAGGGACGGTACACGCTCTGTGTCTCAGGTGGGGCTCCACGAGGAGAAAGAGGGATCGGAGCCCGAGACAAGGGACCAAAGGACCGGCCAATTTTATGGACTCCTAAATTAGCCGATCCCTGCTCGCCGATTCGCGCCAACTCCCCGTCAAGCTACTCGTTACGCGAGAACGTCCACTCCTGGAAATGAACTTTTCGATGGCAGACAAATTCGCTACCGTGTGCTCTAAAAGTCTAGTTTGATACTCGTTGTGTATTAGTAAGTCACTAAGTTGTACAGATTACGCTACATACCAGAGTTTGATGCGTCGAGTTTTCTACGACGGAATTGTTCGACAAAATGGACGTTTAATATTTATGTGCGTAATTTACATTTGAATGCGATTATTTATATGTTGCCTGGTAGGTGGATGACTCAAGGCATGGAATAAAGATCGAATGACTTACAACTAATTCACAAGTAACTTGCGCCGGAGATGAAAGTGGAAGTGACGGTAGAAGTTTGGTTGCATTGTACTGGTTGTATTTGGTTCCTGAAGAGGGTCATCTACATTGACCGCAGAAACGTTACGTAGTCGCGTCACAGTTAATTTATTTATTTATTTATGTATTCAAATAAATGGAAATATCTCATTAATTACAATAATTATAATGTAACTGTCGGTTGGTATCTAGAAAAGATAGCTTGGCAACTTTTTAACATTATGCATTATGGATGGACGCTGGGAGTGCGTTTTTAAACGAAACATAAGAATAAAAGAAAGAATCAGAGCTACAATTTGAATTTCAGGGCCGCTTATCAAAGGTCTCGCCTACTTCCCAATCGGTTCGGACCAGCGCGTTACAGTGGTGAAGCAAATAGGCGTCTTATACGAGGCAACAAATCGTAAATCGTGAGCAGAGCGGCGCGCGTTTATCCTCGAAATCGCGAATCGAAGCAGAAGCGGATCGTTAAGCGGGGACGAGTGAGTCTAATAGAGGTAAGTGGCTCGCCTCGCCTCGGCTTGGCTCGGACCGCTCCGGTTTAAAGTTGCTCCTGTTGCCCCCGTGCGTGGTCGAGGAGAGACTGCTCCGTGGTAGAGAGTTAATAAGACATCGTGACTCGGCGTAACGTCAGGCCCTAAGTGATCGGTTAATTGTACATTAAACCGTACATAATAGAATTATCGACGAGGCGGATTGAAAGAGAAAGAGGGCGAATCTCTGACTGGCGATCCCTTGCGTGGATCGGCCCCTATTTAGTAGGTCTCCCGTTCTGACATACTTTCGGCATTTTTTCAATGTTTTCTTCTCCTTTCCATCGAACCGTTCCTAACAGTGTGTTACGCAATCCGACGACAACCTTCCGGATTACCTTTTTCTTCCTCGATCGACTCGTTATTGAATTCGAGGTGCTCGTTCGCGATCACGCGGCCCCGTAACGCGAATTTGTTCGCAATTAGGATAGCGTGCCGCGAATTTCGATACGCGAAGCGGATGATTCGCAGACGATATCGTATGAGATATGGACGAACACACGACACGTTCGATAGTTACGCGAGGCAAGAAGATACTTGAATGGCGTTAATTGCCTAGGTTTCGTAAAATTCAATCCGTCTTTTGTATTAATTACCAGACGGTGTAATTAGTACGTATACCGGTGGCAGGGCAACGAACATCATTCCTAATCCAGCGAGCCCATGCGCAGCCAATATCAATCTTGCATACCCGTGGTGGCTTCGACTGGCGATGGTTCGGTACCCGGTAACCCTAACGCAATCAGTCACGGCACGTTACGATGATTTCATTCCCGTCCGACGCTATTAATTATCGCTCGAGTAGGCCGTAAGCTTCGTATAAACACGGATCTAGCACGTCGAAATAACTAATACCACTCGCGGGTAAAGAAGCTGGAAGTAATTAATGAAGTGCTTTGCGATACCATTTTAGTCAAACGCGTACGACTGGTTCTGCGCGGAACGTATGCGGCAGCGTTCGAGTTCGCCTCGCCAGGCCGCCATTTAAATAACGAGAATCATCCAGCGTGCTTCCTTTTACGCTTACGAGAACATTCGTAAAAATCGAACCTTCCCATTTTCAAATACGGAATATAGGATGAAATAAAAACGCGTAAATCGACGGTTACGCACGTATGTAAACAAAGCTAGGTACTCCTTTTATTTCGCGGAAGATAAAAGTCTATTTTTCATCCCTGTCTCCAGCAAGGTTGAGACAGTATAACAGATATCCCTAAAATTATTGGGTATCTACACAGAACTAATGATACACCCATCCCATCAGGGGTCTGCTACCATGCTGCAAAAGCACGTTGAAATTGGAGGGGGCAGGTCGGGTCCTCCGCGAGGGAAGGGGGACCAAACGGCAGGGCAAGAATAAGAGAAGGTAGCAGCGGAGGCAGACAGGTTGCAAGAGATTGCGCGATTGGTACCCGGAGGTAAACGCGTTAACCACGAAGAGCTCGTTCGGGAAATATGCGGGTCTTCGTCGTAACCTGTACGAGAAGCACGTGCTTCTTCGGTTCGTTTATTAACCGCGGGTTAATTCGCCGTTTAGAGGCCGGCGATCGGTCGCATTATAAAGCGAAGTGATCTCGCGATAGGTATTCATTAACCATCGTTAATTAAGACATTATCACTTCATAATGATCTCGGGACCGCGCTTTAATGAATGAATGAAACACGCCTCATAAATAATTAATCCCCAGTCGATTAAGCCCTAGCCAGCGAACGTGGCCGTGTGCCACCGTCGGTCGCGAGAACGACCGACCGTCGTCGCCTTTTCGCGCTGTAGGATCGTCGTGGATACTCCGATGATGGTCAGTGATCGTACGTGCCAACAAACAGCCCTATCTCGGGGTTCGTCCCCTGGTGTTGTATTCTGCATCGTCAGAACTTCTTGCCTCGATGAAAAGACATATAGTAAAGGGCTAGTTTCTCCATTTTCAGTTTTGGTCTACTCATGGGAATTCGTTAGAACAGGAACAGTTACCGTACTAGTGGTAACTGGTACTAATAATCAGTTCTTGGGCGCCCATTCGTCGTTTCGTCCGTGGATGGGTTCAAATTAGCACGAGGACCTGAACGCGAAGCCGGATCGCGATTTGGACCCGCGAGTCTGACCCATAAAGCAAGAAAGCATGATACACACTCGCTGAACTAAGAACGAAAGTACAGCTGACCTGTAGCGCGTGTTAACGCGGCGAATACTCGAGATTATCTTGCGCTCGCGCTGCTAACACCGTCTTCGAGAACTAGAGCCATCGATTCACGAAACATATCTCGATCTTTCCTTTTTATCCGTGGCTTCCGAGAAATTCATTATTTAACCGTGCTTGTATCTCGATGCGCAATTCGCACGTGACACGGTCACGTAACGTTGCGCGCTCGCGCGAGGACTTTATTTATGGATCGCTTTGGTTGATCGTTAATCAAACGATTGCTACGGAATCGCTTCGCGTACGACTTGGTCGGAGCTACCGTGTTTTTCGATCGATCGAATCGAATCGCGTTGGCGGCGTCGTTCGTTATTCTCGACCGTGAACGATCATTTTATTTAATTTATAGATCGATAGATGCTCCTGGACCGCCCAAGCAATGTATTTAGAACGTTTTCTCGATCTATATATGGCGAGCTTCATTGGCTGATTTTAAACGTGTTATTTTTATAGTTTGATCGTGGAAATGTACAGGGTGAGGCAGCTAAACTGTTACAGAGCGATGATGCCTGAACTATCGTAGACACAAAAAAAGCTTACAGGAAAAAATTAAAAGGTTCGAGGAGGCCTATTTTATATAACCATTGCTTTTCTTATTATCATCGAAGGATCATCATAGCTGATCGGAAAATATATAGTAATAATCGGTACGCTAATGACCTGATGAATTATATGCCTGCACTGTAATCATTCGTGTCTAATATAATGGACAATTTAAAATAGTTTTTTATAGCCAATACTTGTAACAAACTACACTGTTTTAGTTTGCATAGCTTGAAACTCTAACTTTCACCCATTGAATTTTTTAGATCTCGTACTTTAACAATTCATGACCATAAACGGAGCTAATGTAACAGTGATTCTATTAAACTGTATGTACGCAAGGTTCGATAACTCCTCGTTTTCCTTAATGGAAGATTAACAAGTCAATCTTATGTCAATGTCTTGAGTAACCGATTGTATGAATTATTGAATGAAGCTTCATTAGATGTTCATCGCAATGTGGTTTATGCATGACGGTGTACCGCTACATTTCAGACGAGCAACCAGTCATTTCCCGAACGAATAATCTTCTAACAAACGTACAATCGATATTCCCTATTCGTCCCTACGAAAGAGGCCGAATTTTCACAAATATACGTACGAACATATTCGATCCACGAAAGTGAAAAAGCTCCAGCGTCTACGACGATCTGGTTCTGTCGATGATGTAACGACAGCTCGAAATGTCGTCGGCCTTCCAGGCATTCGTTCCCTCTAGTCGTCCGGCGGAATCCGAAGATTGAGTCTTTCCCTTCGCTCCTTCGTCCCTGGCACGTTTCCTCATCAACGTTTCGTAAGCTTGAATTCCGAGGTGCCCTGTTCTTCTTCTTCTACTTCTTCCTCTTCGCGTTTCGCGTGATTTCACATCGTTTTGGCCCGACGACCTGCCGCGAATCGACTAACAGCCCCACGAATCTCAATCTTCCCGGAGATCCACGAAAATCGCTGCAGCGATCGCTCGTCGAACTCGAACTCGAGTCACGATATTTCCTCCCGTTTGATTTCTTAGTCTGAAGCGACTCTTGGTCGCTTATTATTCGAATAAAATTTTGAATCCGACGTCAGCTCAAGCCGACACGAGTCCGCGAGCGCTCGTTAAGGCGTTTCTCGTGGACGCCGATGACGTCGTCGGATGAACGTTGTTGCGACACGTGACGACGACTTGCACCGCGCTGGACATCCTTGACTACACGTACACGCTGTTGACGAAGAAAAAGAAAAACTTTCGTGTCGGTACTTCGCGGGTTATAACCTCGCGGTCGTGAAATCGTCGAACCGCTGCGACTCGAGAACCAAAGTCGAGTGGTCAACCTTCCTTCCGTCTCTATTCTCGGGTGGACTTTATTCCGCTACTCGAGTTCACGTGGCATGAATCGTACCTGTCGCGATGATAAATAATCTACCTGTTTCGCGAGATTCTCGTTTAAGACTAACAAGGGAGGCTTGAAACATTTGTTTTTAACGCGTATGGCGCTTCGACCCTCGGTTCGTGGTCATCCTCAACGCAAAACGAGTATATTATAAATTAAGACGTGCAACAAATAGACAAGTGACGCGTAGACTACGTACTTATGCATATTAAGTTACAGCTTTGTTGACGTTTTCAATAGTTTCCTTGTTTTCTCCGGTAAAAGCCACGACCGCTCCAGGAGAAAAAATGCGTAATATGTGTGCCTTACTTTGAAGTAGATTTTTTCTTCGTAGCTTCCATTGGTGTACATAAGGTACACGATAGAGCACAGCTAATCGCTTCCTGAAATTATACGTACTCGGTGTCCAGAAATATTTAGCGTGATAACGTGTTAAGCCGCGAGGTGTGCGCACCGATGATGTAGTCGGATGGAAGTTGCGACACGTGCTGCGTAACTCGCATGGTTGGCGGCCATCCTTGACAGCCTCTAGGCTCGCTCCAACCACGGCAAAACTCTTCGTACTGACTAACTCAACCGGATCACCGCGTAGGTCGATCAGCAACCACCTGCGAACCATTCGTTCAAATTATCCGCGGAAGGATCGACCGAGGAAGTCAAAGATCTTTGCGATGTTCCTTCGCCTACAGAAGTTGCCTCTAAACAACGCGAAATATACCTCTTGGTCCGTAAAGTCTAACGAATTTTTCGCTTGAATATTTATCGTTGGATACAAATTAGAATCTGAATTACCGAATGAATTACAGTCCACGCTGAACGAGTAAAAACCGATACGTATGACATCTCGATCGATTAAACGTCTAAGCGTCATTCTTATCCGATCTCCATCATTCCTGTCGGGTGTCCCAGGCGTTAGCTCCGATGATACATTTTGACAAGGTTAGCCCCTCGGAGTTAATTTCTCCCTGGTAGGAAGCGAACGCCGTCAACGCAACGAGTTGAAAGGTCGAGCCGGCTCGCACCGTCGCGATTAACGATCGTTTTTCATACGACGGACGGTTCGCGGCGATACGTGGCCAATAACTCGCGTCACAGCCGGTCGTTTCTAGAAAATTAAGCAAACCTCGCTATCGAGCCTGCCCGTCGACGTTGTCCGACCAATCAGGATCAGCGAGATCGACTTTCTTGCGAGATTTACTGCCAGCTGCTAAGATTCCACTAATTTTACGCTCCCACGGATCGAAAACTTGGCTCGTTTCCAGCGATCGTCGAACGAGAATCGGAATCGAGCTGACCTCTCGGGACCTTTGGAGTTTCCTCCGCCAAAATCATAAAAGTTCCTCCGTCGAGCGCTTTAAACGAACCCCGAATTTGAAACGAAAACCCATGTATCAATTAAGGGGGTAGGGAGATGAGAGAAGTTTGTCTAAGCGTTCTTCGAGACATCGAAAACAGACGTTCCACGGGATTCTCGCTCGACGCCGAGGAACCACGTCTCCACCTGACTTAAAATGTTGGAAAAGTTTGGTCGTTCCAACCGTCCCCGAACAGCAATCGCGAAGGGACAGCACCACGGCGCTCGAAATCACTAATAGTATCCGGCAAAATGAAATTTATTCAACGGTGTATGGTTGCTACGTGCTCTAAACGAGGATTAATTTCCGAAAATGGACAGCTTTCGTTTCTCAAACGCGATCAAAACAAGGCATCGCTATCGACCTATACAAACTCCGCATTTCTCGAGTTTTGATGGAAAGCTGCGTTTCCATGGCCAACTTTTTAGGGTTAAAGAGCGGCGTCCTGAGCGCCAGGTGCAACGTCCGACGAAGGAACCGAACGAATATCCGTGTAAACGTGTGTGTAACCACCGGAACGTGGCAAAGGATCATGCGTGACCGATACAATATTTCGGAACGAGGTCTAATTAGCCGAGAACGCGTGCAAGAAGCGCCACGCTTGGGGAAGATGAGAACGTAGATAGTCAATAACTCGAGCAGGTGAAACGCGTGCCTCGACCTTGCGTTTCGTTAATACCCCGTTCGAGTTGCAACTCGATGGCCAGAATTGGATCAGCCGCCTTGCCGACGAGACGGTAACGAAACGGTGAATCGAACCGAGGGCTACCTGAGGCAAAAACCATCTTTACACTTTTCATCGTTGGATCAAGGGCGGATCCACCGTGCATCTTACGAAGCTGCGACTCTGGATAAATAATAGGATATTTAATCGATACCTCGCATGGTACTAATTATTCTCTTTAATACGGGAGAGACTGAATCGCGTAAGTCAAAAACGTAACACACATTTTGTCGCATAGATTGACTAGCACATTACGTATAACTATTCAGGCCATCGAGGTGATATCTAGAGCTAAGCTGCTCAGGTAAGAAAAAGGATAATAACGATAACGATCGAAACGAGCAGCGAATTATCGCGACCGGTCTGGCTAATGCGCGTACTTGGCGTTTTGTACCTGGAGGACCTTTGACCGCCGCGTACAAAATAGTGCATAAATTCAAACGACATATTTTTTTTTCTCTATTTTTTTATCGTGGCAAAACGAGTTCAGCTCGAAGGAGACCTCGATGACAGAAACAAGCGTTCAGCGTTGGGTAGTAATGGGACTGACAAGATACATATTGATGATGTTCAAGCAGTTCGTTAGCAAAGTAATTAACGCTGAAGTAGGCACGCGCGGGTCGAGTAGATCCATGCATTGTGCGTTTTTCCCCGATAGAGACTGATTATTATTTAACAAAAGTGAAAAATAATGGATTACAGGGAAAACTGAAACGCAAATTTTTAGTCAGTTTTTACCGCGTTAATGTCTAAAATAGTCGAGAATTTCTTAAGCAACTATTCGTTTAGAACCCGAGTCGCGAGCTCTTGTCGAACAATTACTGTTTCCTCGACACAACGAGGCATTTGGTACACCAACTACGCGTTGTATGCAAAGGATTTGATGTAAAATGATACTTTATTATTTGTCGTCGATAATATCGACACGGTATTAGACCCATCGCTAGCGTCGGGTGTGCTTCGCGTGTACAACGCGTGTACGCGCTCACTGGGCCCTCTGACACCTGCGTTCACCGGTAGCTCACATATCGCGCACGCATACCCGCTTAAATATCGCAAGGCACCGTTCACTTTGTGGCATACGAGAGATACAAACCGTAAACGGAGAGACGTATCGACGCGAAACTTGGAATCGTCGTACGACTACCAAGTTTCGAGGAATCGATGACAACCAGCGGTGCGTTTTATAGCGAATATCCGATCTTGTCAATGCTAGCACGCAATAGATTCATATAGTCGCAGAGGTGCAATTTTCAAGCTTAAATGCTCGCGAGTACAGCTATAGATTATTATGTTACCGTGTAATACGCGTGCCTCGCTCTCAAGGCTCGTATTTCTCGGTACGATTGCTGCTATTAGATGCAACGTTAACTGGTACATAATTATACCGTTTGAGCGTCGAATATCGCTAACCAGCGAGCGATTATCAGAGCACCCGTCCCGGACTATCGTTTATGTGTCGTTCGATGCACGCGGCATTTCCAGACGACTTAATTAGATAAATAAATTTTTATACGTTTCTTACGCGCGACACATTTTCAATTCTCTTTAAAAAATATATGGTGCGAGTCGTAACTGTGGTCGAAGGCCGGTCGAGACCCGTGTGTTTTAAAAAAAAATCGAGTCAAAGTAGTAATCGGCAACGTTACGTTCTGATCGGTGACACGGCGCAATGCTATTTGCAGCTACGGGAAGTAGTCGTCGGTAGGGTGAGGAGAAGGGGGACCGCGAGGATATGCAGATCGTATGGTAATCGTGTCGCGAGTCAAGCGCAACCTGTGTCGCGTAGCACCTCGACGGGAGAGAAAAAATAAAGTAAAAAAGAAAAACCGAAAGAAACGCGAGAAAAATCGAAGAGGAACGATCCAAAGTCAATCGATGGACATTTTCGAGATCGACGACTGAGGGACCGCTGAAAACCGTCAGCGATACGAGAACAACGATAAAAACACATTTGCACACCCGCATCGAGCGTTGTTCGATCGTTCCCCGTTCCAGCCGCGACTTCCACGGATCATAATCCTGTTATCTGGCCACGGGAACGTAATTTATGATATCCTTTTTTCCTACCTGTGTTTACAACGCTCGCACGATATTTTCTTCGTCGCGCGTCCGAGCCGGGGTTAAACGAGCATCGTGTTCCGTTCGCGAAAATGCAAATCATTCGCCGTTGTTTTTCACGCCGGATAGCCTCGGGAATCTTCGCGAAACGAGCGCGAAAGTCCGTAAGGTCTGCTTGAAAAAAAAACTCGGGGCAACGCTGGATTCACTTCGGTAACATTCGTTAGCATATTTTTAAACGACTCATCCGATCTCCGAAGAAACCAGATTCGCGCGATCCCGTTGGCGTTTCCGCGTCCAAGAAACGCACGACGATTTCCGCGGGATTCTATCCACGCGGCGGTACGTTACGCCCGGTGAAACTGGTTCGCTTATGTTGGCGTCTGTCGCGGTTTGAAAGGACGAGCAGGACGAAAAAAAGACGCTTTACGAAACGGGAAGGGCAGGCCGTGTCACATACCGGATTTTCCGGTATATCTAGACGCGGCTAAGCGCGCTCGAGCGGCCAGAGGCGTGCGTCGCGACGAAGGGAGCAGGTACGTGAACGCAGGAACCCGGTGTAGGTACACACGCGTGTTCGTGACTTTTCGCGATACGCGTTTTGAATTAAGCGGCTCTTGTCCTCGCGCGATTTCGCAGTGTACGCAAGCGGCTACCGAGGGCAAGTGTCAACGAACACTCGACAGCGTCGACCTCGCGGAAACACCGACAGCCGACTCCGTTACTGCTGCGAAATCATGCGCGTGACTGTCACCGGTTTACGCTGCTCCAAAATCAAGTGCCGCTTTATTCGCTTCTTCGAAGAACTTGACACCTGTAGATTCGTTTATTACGAACATTCTCTGGCTGATTCGTTTTACATTTCATTCGCAACACTGGCGACGAAGTAATAGAATCGGAGCGATGACGGCTGGGCGTCGGAGGACATCGGACATAAAGGACAGAGGAGGATCTCCACGCGTCTCACGAACGTCTCGCGTTCGAGCCATTCATTAGAGGACTCGACCGGCGAGAGCAAAGAGCGAGAGAGCGCCCATTACGAATGCATTGGATAATAACGCGGTGTGGCATCTCCTATAAATGGATCTCGGAACGACTCGAAGCTACCGGATGCTCGCGCAAAAATCGTCGCGCTAATTGGAACCGGTAGCTCGACGCGATGGGACGTGCGCGCGTTACGCGAAATGTAATTTTAATCTGCGACGCGATTACCTGAGGTTAACGACGATTCGGTCCGTATAACGCAGGACGTCGATGGTTTCGATCAATTTGCCTTACGTTTAACAAAAGGAATCGAAGGGACATTTCCAAAATGCAATGGTTACGGTATAGACGTACATATATTTCGATGTGTACTAACAATTTTCGGGCTACATTGCTGTGGGATGCATCGTTGTAGCGATTGAAACAGGGTTCGAGGAATCCGTGAAGCGACACGCGGCCTTCCAATGCCAAAAGGTTCCCCACCGTGCCTAAAAGGCACGCGGCCACGCAGAGGATAGAGACGATGCTCGAACGAACGGCGTGTCCAGCGTTCTCGAGATAGTAGCTGTCGATCGTACGTGGAAACCGTCGCCTCGGGGACGGACAGCCTACTTGTATGCAGAATTGCGTCGTACATTGTGTTTGTTTTATTAATGCGGCTCGACCTTGTGGCTTTCGTGCGGCGCAGAGCGGCGCGCGTAAATACCTGCGGCACCCTCTCCGTTGGACGAGTTCATTTAAACTGACCGATCAGGGATATGATCGACTAAAATTGATTCGAGGAATCCGAAATCGGTTTCGGTTTTGGTCGGTGGATCAATTACCGCGGGTCGTCCGAGAACTTTTCTCAGAGACTTTCGAGACCTCGTCCATTTTAAATAAATAAATGCGGATAAAATATCCGACATTTAATTCTCGATTGTTTCCCACGAATCTCGCAAACGATATTTTAATAATCGAACGTGAAAATAACTATGGGCAGTAAAATCTCCCGCATGTTTCCCTGGAATTTATTCGATCGAAGATATCACCTGACAAGTAATCAACAGCTACCTTTATTTAGTATCATATATATCATTGCGCGTTACATATTTGCCGTGCGTATAATATTTTTTATTGGAATGCATTATATTTATGTCGAAACAAATTGATTTGCATTTAAAAAGAACATAAATGCGGGCACACAGGGGTGAAGAGTAAAGTCATTCGATCGACACGTTGCGTAATTGTTCTTTGCGCCCGATCCCTACCGTTTTTTCCCACCCCTTTTTTCACCCGAACGAAACGTCATTCGATCGTGCACGTAGAGGCGCAATTAATTCCGTCGTATCCCCGATTATTGTTTCGAATATAGTTAAAAGTTTACGATCATCGTAAAACCGCGCCACGGCTGGTGCCGCAGCTCCCATAGAGCGAGGCTTCATAAATTCTTGAAAAAGAGGCATAGACGGTTTTGCAACTAGCCTGGTCAACCTAGAACTCGCCGCGACGCGTTAACTTTTGCATAATTTACACCGGTGCGAGGCAAAAGAAACATTTATTATCGTTGTCACCGAGGAAGGAGAGCAGGAGGAAGAGGAACCGAGAAAGGCAGAGTGGGTGGCACCAAGGACTAATTTCGCGCAGAGGCAAGGCCATATTCGAAACATCCAACGATATATCGACGTTGTAAATTTTCAACATGCATCGACGTACCGTACCAATTAGGAGTGTACATCGCTAACGGAGTTCGCAAGACTTCCCATGTCCGTTCGGAGGTGACACCTAGCGTAAAGGGTCAAACGATATCGCGAACGTATGCGGAGCAGCGAGAACCACGTTGCGCGATAGCCCTCGAGGAAGGTCTCAGAGGTCCGCCAGTTCTAAGACCAGTTCTGTCACGGAGCCGCTCCCAACTCTTAACGGCTCCGGCCGAAAGCCTGGCCACGAACCAGTGTCGCCTGGCTTCCGTTTACCTCTGCTTTATCTCGATCTACGACGATCGCCGATCGAAAATTCAGGTTTCATTTTTTCTCCTCCTTTTTTTCGCTAACCTCCTCTCGCCCCTCCCCCGTTGTTACCTGCCCTCCTCGATACGCGATACCACTCTCCGTCGCTGCTCGTACCGGTTTTAGACACTCCGATACCTTCGAATCTGTGACTCTCGCGTCCTTTTTTTCGCTCTATTTTTTTTTCGCCAGTTTCTGGGTCCACGACGGAATAATATGTAGTTCACCTTCCAACGAGTGTAAAAGCGACGCCGAGACGCAGAAAACACAGTTTTCGTTTCCTCCTCTTGCCAACGATCCGCTCTCGCCATTTCGACGGTGACGTTCGCGCGAACGCGAAACGGTACATTTCGCTTTGTCGCCGTGTTATTTCGTTTAGTTTGTTCGCGTACGAAGGACACGCCCTGCGATACATGACGCATTACAATCGCCGGGTGCCGTAACGATCATTGCTCGAGAGACTGACGCGGTATCGCCGTGAAAATCTAGTTCGTGACTGTTTAGCGCACGTTCTAAAGTCAGGATCAATGCCGATGCAATTGACAGAGAATTGTTAGGGTGGCAATTGTTAGGAAAGCGATAGAAGCAATAGAGCTAGGTATCCCAGTACTAAAGACTAAAAAGGGGAGACGTTTTTAGGAGGATCTAACGAAAGCGTGGAGACGAGGTTTCCGAGACAAAATAGCAGGTTTTAAAAGCAATTTCATCGGTATCGAGCGAAGGTATCGAAAGAACCCGATGCGGAGTTAACCCCTGCACAGAGATCCGGTCTTGAGCTCCACTTTGGTGCGTCGTGGTAGACGAAACGTCTTAGGTACGTTTAAGCCCCGTTATCTCGATCGTGGCTCGATCGTCCGGCTACTGCCTACTCTCATCCGAGTGCGAGTCTTGAGGTCGTGCCAGCCGACGATAATTTACGCCTGGCGCGAAGCGTTGCGGTGATACGGCATCCGCTCGAGAAAACGGCGCGGTGCCCACTTGCGTATGTCGCGATGCACACCGTGGCTCCACGCTTAGCCCTGACTCTCGATGTTATTAATTAACGCGTCCCGATGAACGGATACTTGTTCCATAATGCGCGCGTCGTCTGCGTCGCTTGCCCGTCAGACACCGTCGACTAACCGAAATGTATGCATTTTGCCAGAAGCATCGTACGCAGACACTTTTCACCTGTAAACCACATTAGTCGCAAGAAGGTGTCCTAGTCGTCGTTCAATCGGCATCCGCTCGATATAGCGCTGCCTCGATGCACTGCGCAGCGATCGAGCTCGTTGGAAATTTCCAGCGGCGCAAAATCGCCTCGTCTCGACGCGAACCCGTGGAATTTCGCGAAAAAGACGCCGATCGAAAAGACTCGTTTAGCGGCAAAAGGAAAACGATCAGCGAAAAGGAAAAAAAGCTCCCGGTTGTTTGTACGCATGCGTAGAATCTGCGCGTACACGTCTTCCTGTGTGCGACTACACACGGCCGTCCATCGGTTCGTTCGGTACAGTCAACGTCGTGTTACACGTGTTTATGTACGTTTATGTACGTGTATAAAAAAGAAAATATATATATAAATGTTCTAGAGCCGCGATCCCGCTCGCCTTCGTCACTGCGGAATTACGCAATAAGTAGAAGTCGCTTGGTTGGCTTCGACTGCTCGTTGGACGTTTCCACGGAGCTCGACCACCTCGCGAAGATAGGAACGATTCCGTGCCTCTTACCAATCGTTCCACGTCGAATCGCAGCAGGTACGGATTCAGCTTTGTTCTTTTTCGCAGCGGCGATGTAAGGGGAATTCAAAGTTTTAATACGACGAACAAGGAAACGAGCAGGAAGGAGAACACATCGTCGGTGTCCTCGTTGTTTTCTCCGTTGTTATTTCGAGGTGTTTAAAGTCGCGTTGGATGCTGTTTAATTTAGTACATTTTAAGATTTGAAATACGGAGGAAATACCAAACGGATCACGTTTTCGAACGACCTAAGCAGAGACTCGCGTTTATGGCGAAATGACTCGTAGGAGAGTAGCGTTTCGCGATTAATACCCGTGCGGTCACAGCAGATTCGTTTCTGAGGTTAAGAGACACACGACCGCCGTTAAGACGCCGTAAGTGGTCTTCCCAGTTGGAGACGAGCGATTGGAAATCGTTCTTGAGCCGCAATTTGCAACCGCAATGCTGTCCGTGGCAATTCAATCGTTGCTTAACGTCAGGAAACGGTCGTCACCGATTTACCGTTTTAGGCGCGGCTCTCCGAGTGTCGATTTTCATGGCGCCTCTCGTTGAACGGGTCGAGACGAATCTCCGTCGTCGAATATATAAAGGAAATTGAGTGAATCGTTTCGTAGTCGAATGCTTCTCGACGAAATTAAACAAAGGAAAAGAGAAATCCGGTAGACCCCCTCGGTAGAAACCCAAATTTCAAATGACCAACAACGCGTGTACGTCGGTTTCACCGAAATGCCCGACCTCGAGCGAGGAAAGTGATCGATTTGGCCGTGGAGAGACCGAAACGGAGCCTTGAGAAGTCTCCGTAGCGGCCTCTGACGAACGTCTTCGCAACGGTATTCGAGGCTAGCGAAACGAGGGAATATTTAACGTCCCGCAGATCCATGACACGAGATTAAGCTTCGCGAGGATGGAAATCATCCGGACGGCTCGACTAACTGGTCGGAGAGAAGAGATATTGCCTAAAATTGGCCGTTCGCTGCAAGTAGGTCCAACGGATACTCGGAGACGACCTTTCGTCCACGTCGACGGCGATTATCGGTGGGATTCCGAGGCAGGCCGTTCTTCCTAAACCGAGTATCATAAATTGAACTTTCCCCCGGAGCTCGTGCGGCCGACCTCGTTCGAAACGAAGCGCCTCCTCTACTTCTGCAGGACGAGCAGAGAGGCGTCAAGACGCGTACGCGTATCCCGAGGCGCCTAGGCGGTCGGTGCCTTTTGTTTTTAACGCGACAGGTGACATTTCGAGCGTGTCTAGACCAACCTTGATGCCAGCAGCGCTGAAATTCCGTTTCTACCGTTGTTCCAGCTTCGACGGTCTTTCTCTTTCCCCTGGAGGATCGGTAGCGAGAGAGCCATCCGATCCGCGAATATAAATTCTTCCTGGCGAGCCTTCCAAAACGTCGTGTAATTAATTGCAGCCGAAATTGTGGTTCGACGAGGGATCACGGATGAGCATAATTCCGAATTTTGGTTCTCTCTCGAAAGAGAAGAAAAAGAGAAACGCCGCATCGCGATCGTGGACGATAGAACATGCTGGGAGTTGCGGAAATTACGCCATTCGAAAACGACCACTCCCGTCTCCTGTCAGAGATCCTACAATTTTTTACCGAATTCGAAATTTACATACCGCTGGAAAAATTGCGCCGCTGCCCGTCGACGACACCTTGGGAGTGAAACCATGCCGTTCGTCCTGTTTTCGACGAGAGGATTTTGGATCCTGCGCGTACACTCGCTACCGCCATGTTTAAGTGGCACGAACAAAAGTGCAAACGCAATAGTTGAAACGCGTCTTTCGAATCGACCTAAGACCAAACTTGTCTATATCGATATTCAATCGCCACGCCCGTCGGGCGGTAGATGGCTATCATCGTTCGTTATCGGAGGCGACGCGTCGCTGAAGCGGGACGTGAACTTGAGGCAAGGACGCGCGAATCGCGGCTAACGAGACGCGACGCTCACGCGCTTCGCGGCGATTTCGCAACGCGTAACCTCTAAGGTGGAATGCGTTTAACACGCTCGACGCCTACGGGACGCCTGCACGGCCGCGCGAAAAGCCTTGGGAGGGAAGAGTATTGCAACACGATCCTTTGAATCTCGGCTGACTGCCAAGCTTTTAAAAGACGCGCTCGTGTGCGCGCCTCGACTCAACCTGTCCGTAAACCCAGCACGCGGCCTGGAAAAATTTTTTCCTTCGTCCGTGACGGAGCCGTTGCCGCGAGTAGAGGCGAGCCAACTCGCGTCGAGACCTTGCGCGTCTCTATTGCAGGAAGAAACGAGCCTGGCGAGTTTCGCGCGGCTTGCCTCTTTTCCAGATTTCGCGATAGCCCCCCCCATGTTGAAGTTTACCCGATGTCCCTTCGAGAGATGTTGCTTGACACGCCCTGATCGAGACCGATCCCGATTTGTCCTTTTTGTGACGATGAAGATGATTGAAGTAAGTTAATAGACACAGGTGAGAATAATTCCGATAATTTCCTGAATTTACAAAGAACCTAGTTGGTTTACGGTGTCCCAAGACGGCGACTCAACCCGAGCGTCTCGAGCGTCCGCCCACCCCCGAAGATCGACGGTTCGCCAATCGGAGTAGAAGACGTCGAGTCGGCGGTGAATCGTCGCGAAAACGCGCGCGACTCGTCGGTCTGGCAAGAAAGGGTAAAGAGGAGAAAGGACGGAGGACGAGGGCACGAGGGTGTCCCAAGGACTCCCCATCGCGAACGGTGGCGCGAGTTATTTCTCCGGGACGTAATTCACATCGGCGGGGGTGGGGGAAGCCCCCTCGGGGTTCCGTCGGTTGCTCGCATTGTCCTCTCTCCTCCGAGGCGCACCTTTGAGCTCCCGCATTCTGCGTAGCGTCACTTTATAATATTTACAGCCCTCCGCCAAATTCCTTCTACGCCGTTTTATCTTGGTGACGGTGCCCCCCTCTGTCCTCCCGTCGGGGTGGGAGAACGAAGGGCTGCGGTCCTTTCCTCTGCCCTTCGAGAGAGACCCGATCGGGACCAGCGGTGGCCTTTGCTCGATTTTCTCCATTTCGATCCTCGAAGAGGGAGGGCAACGAATTTTGGGGATCGTTCGTGGTCCTGGAGAGGAACAGGAAAAGGAGGAAAGGAGAGAAAAAGGGAGAGGTCGTAGCTGGGCCCCTAGCGAACGGGACGCAGAAACGACGCGAGACGAGACGAGACGGAGGGAGCAGAGGAGAAACGAGGGAAGCGATCGTGCATGCGTCTTCTATTTGTTAGGCGGGAGAGGCTTCGTCGGCTCGTAACCGCGGCCTCTTATAAGACCCGAGATGGGGGCCCCCAATCGGACACATGAAAGCCAAAAAGCCGAAAGTTGTCGTTGATCTAGTGCTCCACCGGCCGCTTAACTAGGGCCCGATACCTTCGGATAAGGCCCCTCCCGCTCGCTCCCGACGTAGCAGGCCCATCGACGATTCGACTCCGTGGACCCGCCGTCATCTATTATATCCGCCAACCACCCTTTATCGAGACCTCTCCCGCCGACTATCGGCTACCATGCTTCCTCCCGATCCCTTCGACGATCCTCCCGTCAAGGGGTGAACGCCTCTTTGTCGCGAAAATTGGAGAAATTCTGCAACTATGGTGGACCAACGTCTTGAAACTCGAAAGAGGACCATCTATATTAGTATTATCGATTTGAGCTGACCTCATCCTCATACACATGGCGAGACTGTTCCCGAAGAGGACCACAAACGATGATAGGAACGTTGAAATAAAACGTACACATAAAATGATATCACCGTTGCATAAGAGCCATTATCTGCCCATCTCTTTCGTTTTATATATCACGGCGAGTGTGGCCTCTCCTTTGCGTCGATGGATCCGGATAGGAAAGTTCCAATCACAGGATTCAGAAGTTCCACCGAAGATCCCGACCGAGTTCGACACGACACGTCCGGCACATCCCTGGCGAGCATTCTGGAAGGCGATTTCGTCCACCTCTCGTCGGTCGTACGGCCAGGATTTCGTCATCGAGCGCAGCGCCGTGAAGGGAACGGTACAACCGCCGAAGAGAATCGAACGGTCGTCTCGAAAGCAGCGGTGTCGGCTGGTTATACAAGGTTAACGTCTCGGGATACTAGGAAACATCGCGTTCTCTCCGGGGAGAGACGGAGAGAAGCGTGGACCGAGGCTGATGCACGCGTGCTGCCTCGTGGATATGGCAGACCGACCATAACTTATTCACGCGTACGGCTATGGTACCTGACACGTAACAGTGTTCCCGAGGTCGAGGGCCCCTCTGTCTTCTCTGTCTCTCCCCGGTGGCGTCGCGGGCGCGGACGTGAGCGTAGAAACGCAGCCTGGGATCCCTTCGAAGCACGAACTTACGAGTTACGTATGCACGCTGCGCCGACGACGACGACGACAACGACGATCGGAGCTATTATCCGTGTCTCCTCGTTGGAAGTGAAAGGAGCGATAGTTCCGCTCCTCAGCGCGAAATCGTAATCCACTGATCGCCTCTACACACCGTTGGAATAATAACCCTAATAAATTGTTGTCGCAGCGATGACAATAACGCGACTTAACCTTTGGCTACTTTACAGCACGATTGCGTCGCGTTGTGCCGTGTACGAGAAAGCGATACCAGACTGGCACGCCGCGCCAACGAAACGGAAAGTACCGAACGGATATATCGCGTATCAGCATATTAATAAATACGGACGATTACTCCTATAAATTACCGTACTCGTTGCGTGTTCGAACCCTTGGTCCATCGCGCGAAGCGTCTGTAGCAGTGGAGTCGACTAAGGCCCGCGTAATGGCGTCAGGATATTCGGCAAATGTCAACGGTATCCAAGACGCTGCCGTGCTTTGGACAAGTCGACGAGGAATGTTAATGCAGGGGCACGTAGTGGCGTAGATGCAGCACTGTCGAAGAAGACGCGTCCGAAGGGAGATCGGTCAAGGGTAAAAGCAAGGGTCCGATGGCTGGTCCCTGGGCCCCCGCGGGGCACGTTTAGCTCGTAGCGCGCTGAAACGGGCCCGAAGGAGTAGGTGCGGACCTCTGAAGGTGCACCGCACGAAAGGGTGGGATGTACCGCGTGCAGACAAAAAAAAGGAAATTAAACGAGCCAGGCTTTTAACATTGCCGAGAACAGCCAGCGCCCTGGCACGGGGTGAAGTCGAAACGCTCTCCTCGAACTTTGGTATTCTTACTCATTGATTAAGCATACGTCAGAGATACGCAAAATGTAATCTGCCCTACGAAATTTTAATCTTCTCTTCTGAACTAGCATCGACGATTCGGTAAGAAAGTAAACAATACACCTATCGACAGAAGGGTTAACGATCCACGATGTTCACGGCTGAGTTCACAAGATGTAGTGGAAAAAAATGGCGCGCGCACGGTAGGCAGCACCGAGGCCGAGAAAACGACGATGCCTGTCGTGCGAACCGCAAAACCGCAACCGCGTCGTAAACGCAAGCACGCGCCTCCTGGAACCACGTGGAAATCCCAGCCAGCTCGTAAATGGACGCCGATCCCCGTTCGGATGCCTGCGGGCTCACCTCCGTTTTCGAAATTGCGTCTCTGAAAAATTGCTTCCCGGCGCGAACGCCGCGGTAAACGCTTCGCGTGTCTCATTAGAACGGAACGCGAACGTCGAGGCACGCTAAGAGATATTTGTCTTCGGCCCCTGGACGCGTGTCGCTCCGCTCGAGCTCTCTTCCCAGCTATCGATTGCTCGCCTTCGTCGAGATGTTTGATTTATATCGCCGTTGAACCACTTTTTCTCCACCTCTGAAATATATATCCCAGGATTCGAATGGACGAAACGTTTGAATCGGAATTCAACGCAGAGGCTCTGGCTTTCACCCAAACTGTCATCCAACAGAATCTTTGCCGAGGAGATATCCCAGCGATCTTCCTTACGCTTCCGCTCTTAATTCCGAGAGAAACGGACCACGATCGTCGGGGCCGCGTTCCATTGGGGAAGAACAGGACGTCGATGGGTGAAGGTGAGGGCTGTGGGTTGACATCACCAAAAGTAAAATCGAAGATCCGAAATCGAGCTAGTCTCCTAGGAGGCTCTCGAGGGATTTTTTATTATCTTCTGGAAGAAGGGGCTGGGGAGAAAGAAGCAGAGAATGAAAGAGGGGCCCAGGGTGGAGCAGGAGGTGGACGAGGAGGGGAGGGAAGGGCGAAGAGGGGAGATCGAGGGAAGAGGTAAGACAGGTGATGCTGGGCCCGAGGCTGCGCACGGGGAGAACGCAGACGCACGTTTTACGCATCCTACTCGGCCACGCACGCACTCACACAGTCTCAGGGGACGTACGAGGCGCGCACGATTCGAACACAGCCGCAGAAGGCATTTTAACACACGGCATTCCTGTTGTCGGGCCCCGGGATGGTTCAGCTGGCAACGTGGCTGGTGTTAAGTCTGCTTCACAAGAGCCGGTGCCTCGTGGCGACGAAACGATATCGTTGCGGGGAATTCGATCCAGCCGTGATATTTGCATCGAGTCCTCCGCTTGGCTAACGGAGTACAAGAGCGGGCCTCGTGGGGAGATGCCCCGCTCCTAGAATCGCGGAAAAATAATTAATGGTACAGTCGAGTCCACGCTATGTCGTACTATGCCACTCTTCGAGGAACTAAATCGGACATTCTCAAGGGAGAAACCTCGATCCAATCCACTTTTCGCTCCAATTCCGAAACTGCGAGGCGGTAGGAACTATAAAGATTCGGCTAGCGGAGAGGTACGTGTTCGATGGAGCTTCGATTCGAATTCGAGGGAGCAAATCCTCGGCGTTTAACGCCTCGTGTGGGAACACATAGCGGAACGTCGTTCGTCGTCATCATCGTCGTCGGCGGCGGCGGCGGCGGTGGTGTGGCATCGGCAAACACAATACACCGCGAATTTACATGCGCATACAAACAACGCGCCGGGAATTATACTTACGGGAATGCAGGTTGTAGAACACAGATAGCGAGAGAGAAAGGGAGAGAACGATAGAGGTAGCCGAAGGTGCCGTGGAAAGAAGACGAAGAAGGTGACTGCGAAGGCGGAGGAGGAGCGAGGACTCGGTATGGGAGGGCCCCGTTGCCGCAGCCTGACAAATACACAATAATATACATGCTCGACCTGTATCTCCGCGTATCTCGTACCTTTCGCTTCCAATGGACGATCCCGCATCGACGAAAGTGGATGCCGTATAACTACTCGCGATTACGTGACAAGTGGTCCGCCACGGGGGCTTGGGAACGGAACACGAGGAGCCGGTTGCATTTAAAGGTCAGAAATCTACCGGTAAATCATCGGGGAAGCGAACTTTTACCGAAACGTCCCTGGCTGTCTTTCTAATCTCCGCATAAAAAAACGTACGAGGTTTCTTTTTTTTCCGAAGGATCACGCATAAAATTAACGCCTCGTTTCTGCTACTTTTTTTTGCCCGTTGACACTCTTCCACGGGATTTTTATCGCCTCTCGCCGAAGAGAAATTGTTTCCTGGTTATTTATACGTCCTTGATGTCCGCAGAAAAGGAATACGTAATCGTTGCTTTCTTGTTAACGCGGATAAACAGCTTCGACGACCTTACGGAGACGATAATGGCGAAATAAAAATCGTGAGCATCCAGTCGGTTTGTCAAACGCTGGCGTTCGATCGATCTCGATGGCCGATCCAACATGGCGACCAATCGGACCGCGAAACCATCGAGCACCAACCGAGACATCGCGTGAATAATGAAGATTACGAGAAGGAACGTCCCTCCCATATCAAACTCATTAAACGACCAGACCTTCCGTCCTCCTCGCTCCCTGACGTTCAGCTTCTTTGCATGCGCTTGCACGCTCACGCACGCGCGCAACGTTACGCGAATGCGTGCAGCCTCGTCGGGGGAGACTCGAGATCAATTACTCTATCGCTATTGAATAATAATACAATGTAAAACTGCCGGGTCGGCCGGTGTGCGTGCATACGTTTTACATCCACGCGAGTAACGTTCCCTCTCCATCCAATTTCCTCCCCTACTCCCTCGATCTTTCTCTCTCGCGGAGGATCCCGCTCCTACCGCGCGCTCTATCCCGCGGTGCACCTCTTTCTCCTTCTTTTGGTCCCGCAACCGCTCCAACCTGGTCGCGTTACAGCGTAAAAGTTGCCATCGCGCGTTCGTCCGTGTTCATTCATAGGGGCCCGGTGAATGGCGTGTTGGCGGTAAGCGTATAGTAAACGCATGGTGTACACGCGGACTGGGACTCCAACACGGCTGGCTCTCCTCGATCGCTGCGGAATTTCCTCATTTTCATCGGTGGTTTCACGACCTGGACGGAGCAGATTTTCGTCGAGCCGAATCGGGTCGGGGATCGAGCAATAGTTTGGAGATGCGTTGACGATTTTTTTAATTCAACTTACAGTTCGTATTATGGGACGCACCGTGCGAGAGATGCTTCTGAATGCTGAAGTAGCAGCGGTGGATTTTTATGGAGCCATCGATATCGATTAAATAACAACTCTCGAAATTACGAAGCGCGACGATCTTTTCCACGAAGCTTCATGCTCGCGGGAGAAAACAACGAAAGCCTCGTAGGGGGACGGAATGATGCAAAACTCCTGGGATTTTCCTTCTTTCCTGGCACATTTTTTTTTTTTTTTTTTTTTTTTGGACTGGCCTTCTTGTCAGTGAACGCACGTACGTCTGTAACGCTGCCTGTTACGCAGTACCTCTTTTTGCATGGGTTCGTTTCGCTTGGAGCGAGCTCGCGTACAAGTCCACAGGATGCTCGACGAGCTCGCGTCGTCTTCGTGGCTTCTGACGTCATCGTTAACAAGGCCGTTTTGCGTGCAAAAACTGAACCGCGTGCACGATCGACTCAGCCTCGATCTTCGATGTCGGTGTTCCTCTCGACTACCATTCGCATTGCAATTGCAGCCATGTAAATTTCGTACAGAACTGAAGAAAAAAAAAGATCTTCCCTAACTGTGTGAGAGGCTAGTGTCCGTTCGAGTAGGTACACCAGCTAAAATTTTGGGTGGTTGCGTGTCAGGCCTGGAGCTATCGAAAACCCATCGGGCACGGTGCGTTCCTCATCCAGACGACTTTCGAAAAGGTCAGACGGCTAGGTTTTCGCTACTCGTTAACCCCAGACTAGGAGCCACTTCGGACCCGCGGGCCTCGCTAGTTCGTTAAGTTGCTCGTACACGCAACGGGGGCTATGTAGGTGAACCGATGCGATAGAAGCCTCGTTGACAGTCCCTGGCGTGTCCGAGAAATGAAAAATTAGCGATAGGTAAGGTGGCTGTAGTTATAAATAGCGACGAAAAGAATTCTAATCGTATAGCTATCGCTGACTGGTCTAGGCGCGTGCCCGATCACGCGACCGACGACGAAATCGGCGCCGGTTCTCCTAAGGACTCGAGGCGTTGCTCCTAGAAATGATGATGTTTCGTCGCGGATAATTGCACCCTATTAAAGTTTCTTGCTTGTTCCAGGTAACGCTTCATCGATTCCCGCTACGTCCCGGGGCACGGAGCGAGAAAGACCGGAACGAAAACGAGCGCGGCATAGATCCTGACCGTGAGTATGGTTATTATAGGCGTTATTGGCGCTTGCCTAAACGATAATTGGAATTATCGACTGGGGCGAGAAATTATGATAATGACTGGGGACGGGACGGAGGAAAGGTCGTGCCCGTTTTGAAGCAATTTTTAATAATTATTAAAATTCGCTCGAACCATAAACAAGCTCTGCAGGCTCGTAACGATTTTCACTGGAATCTCCGCCCTCTTTGGTAAATAAATAATACGATTATAGAAACGAAGAGGGATGAAATGTGTATAACGCGTGGATCACAGTCGGTAAAGCGCCGAGGAGGCGAGTAGGTCCAAAGGGTGCCCACCCCGAAAAGGTCCTTGGGCCCTTTCTCGCGAACCCCTTACCGACAGAGGCAGATGGAGTCAGCGAGATCCCGCGGGGATGGTGTCCTCGTAAGCGACCCATTTTCTTCCCATCGATACCGATCTCGCAGGGTGCAGAACTTTACTCTTCGTCTCGCGTAGTTCGTAGATGTCGCTACTACGTGACCCCTGATCGAACACCGTTTCACCTGAAAATCCAACGGTGAAATCTTCCGTCGAAACTTGCTTTCCACCGGTCGGATAGCGCGACAGGTGACACGAAAGAGACGGTGGTAGGGCCTGGTCGTCTAATAGTGGGTCAAGGACTCGACGCGTTGAACGCGGTAGAAACTGGCAGTTCGGGCCACAGTGTTCCCGTTCAGGTTCGAGCGTAAGCGACGGCACCGTTCGTAAGGGTAAGGGAAGCCCTCTCTTCGCTATCTCTGATGCAACCGGGGCTGACCCAGTCTCGTTTTCAGGTCTCGGCTTAACGCACGCCCGCGCTGACCTCGCCCTTGCCGAGTGGAAACACCATAATAAAACTCGTCGTAAGACAGTGGGACTTGGCCTCCTCAGATTACCCAGATAACTTTAGCGTGGTCGTGGCTAACCGCCCGTCATTCATCAACCCCCACGAACAAACCTGGCGCTCCGTCTCCCTTTCTCTCTCCCCCTTTGGCCAGGACTTCACCAGACACGCGTCTCGCTCTTTCTTGGCCGAGCACCGCGTCCATGTCGCTGCTTTCCGTCTGGTGAACCGCGGTATCTCTTTCGGGTTCGTGACTACCTTCGAGCACGGTGTACACGCACGTACGTCGCCGCAGATAACGGACCCGGCCGAGATAATTCTTCTTCCACCGCGGCATGAATGAACCCACCCCGCCGCGGGATCCGTACGAGGATCGATAAGGGCCGAACACGAAGGACGATTCACGTGAGATAATCGCGTCCCAGAGGCGACGTCGAGACCAGTCGACCGCTTCTGTGAGCCTTAAACGCATTTCGAGACGCTCGCTGTTCTCCGAGCAAAGTGCTGTTCGGTAACGATTGGTTAAGTCTGAGAGATATTACGGTGTTCGATTACTCAAATTGTTATTCTACTAGTCGAATATCGTTCCAATAGAGAAAAATTGATAAATATGTACCAGTCCCGATGGACATCGTGGGACAAACGAGGTTCTCGCGCAATAAACGAGGTTGCGATAACCGAGGTACTACCGCACCGGTCCACGTAGGACAGCGCATAACGATACGGGCGGAGAAGTCGTAAAGTCGAGTGGAACTCGTTCGGTTCACGAGGTTGTTTGCGTTTCAGGAAGGTGTCGAACGACGGATTCGGTTCGAGCCTCCGCCAAGCATTCTCTGGATGTCGTAAAATATCTGTTCCACGACAGGGACTTCCGGGCTACCGCGGGTTTTTGCGACCATCTCGTAGGAAAAGGTGACCGAGACAGCGAGAGGAAGGTAGGCCAAACACCCCCTCCGACCAATTACCTTCAATATTGTGACGGGGATTAGCGTCACGCCGCTCCGGGATTTGCATCGTATTTGCATAATTTTCGTTGCATCTCGCGGCGTCTTGTAATCTTTCGGGCAACGATTACGTCACTGGGGTACCACCTCACGGTAAACCCACATGAACAACGATCCATCGAAATTTTCTTCCACTCTCAAGTTCGTTTATTTGCGCTTTGAGACGAAAAGTCCAGGTTCGCGGTAGACGCGTCCGGATTTTATCGCGGACCGTCCTCGGTGGGCCAGACGGGTCCGGGGTACGTGTTCCTGAAAATTCGTAGAATCACGATTGGAGCACCGACGTGTCTGCCGCTCGAGACTCTGTCCCAAGATGTGACGCAACAATGTTCAAAAGTTTATGTTTATGCGTTCGGTAGGTGCAAAAGACAGTACATAGAAGTCGAAGTAGCTGTTCGCCGATGTGGATACTCGAAGTATCGCGAATAATATCGTTCGTTTCGCGGAAAGAAATTATTGGAATCGTGTGGAAGTCGACCTGGCGAGACGCAGCGGCCTATTCGGGCAGAAAACAAACCGTCGAAGCGTCTGAATGCGGCGAAGGGCTCGAAAGAGGCCTCGCGGTCCTTATAGGACCCGTGCGGCCCACGCGAAGGCACCTTCTCGCCGGTTTTCTCGGTGCCTAACCCAGCGAGTGCCGTCGCTGTCGGCTCGGCTCGCACAACTGGTTTTTTAAACGCAGCCAACGACGATGCCTATACGCCTATACGCTCCTCTTTCTCTCTGTCTCCGTCTCCGTCTCCGTCGGGTGTCTCCTCTCTTTTCTTTTTTACTGTTCTTTATAATCGCCAGTCGCCAGTCGCCAGTACTCCGGAGACCGGGCCCCGAAAGGATCTCTGGCCCTCTCTCGCCTCTAGCCGCGAGCATTCCCCAGCGCTATTTCGGCCCCGTTGCCCTACACCGCGCCGCCAAAATCCTGCTAAACTTGCTCCGAACCGTGTCTTTCGAGGAACATTTTCACCCGTATACCTCTTGATCCTCTTCGTAACGAAGCATGCTGTTGGTCAGATCGCGCGAATAACGTTAAATTAGACGCAGAAGCAGCCCTTTCATCTCCCTACGAAGATGACCCGAAGACTCATCGGGATCAATGAACCTTAAAACGTTCGAAACGTATCCAAGTTTCTGGAGCTCCTCGACGCAAATCCTCCAGGATTACGCGAGTCCACCACGAGAACCGTTCGCACAAAGGAAATTGGAGTACTTTGGAGCCAGATCGCGTCCGGATTCCAGCGATACGTCGAGCTGACTCGATCGCGAATCGCCGATTCGCCTAGAATTTTTTTATCCTTACGCCGCGTTGCGCCCGATCTCCCGTCGTATCGTAATATCGACTCGAGGCAAGTACGCGCAAATAAGAACCGGTTGCCGTAACGAAGTCCACAAGCCGCTCGCGTCGCAATTTACAGCGTCGACGACGCGATAGAGAATCGCCCGGAGAAGCTGTTCCAGGCTAGGAAATATCGCGTCGGTGGTAACACGAGGATGGCCTTGATTCGAGAGACTCGCGGAGGTGGGCTATCGGGGGCCAGCGAGTCTCTCGTGTCTAGGTGGTGCCGAAATTCTCGGTATTCGGAGTCCCCTCCGTTGCGAAGGTGGACCGTCGCCGTCGGTGGAATAGTCGAGCCGCTTGTCCAGCCGCGAGAGGAGCAAACAAATAACGAATACTTGGAAGTTGGAACGAATCTCGAAGGTAATGGCGTTCGTCGGACGGTTTGTGTGTCGAGCATCGCGCGTCCGACAGCTCGACTTCGCGTGTCCTCTTCTCCGCTTCTCGCCCGCTAGCTTCGTCTCTCTCCGTTACGCTGCTTGTACAAATATAGTCGGATCTCGGTACGTCGAAGTTGAAGGGAAATGAAGAACCGCATAGCTTCACTTCGTGCTTCGCGAGATCCGATAGATCCAATGGAAGCGAGTCGTGATTTTTCAATCGTTGGATCCTCTCGTGAAATTGCACTCTTCGAGTACCCCCTCGTAATTCGACTCGAGGAGCTGTTGCCTAACGTGGCAGAGGCTATTAGAAGATAGAAAGAAAAGCTGTCTACCTCGTAATTCATGAAGTCAATTTATATAAATTCGAATCGCGCGGTTCAAGAGGTATTGCGCAGGAACGAATTAGCTTCTGTCTATTTTTTTAATTATCAGGAATTTTCAAAGAGAAACGAATGCTCGACTCGAAGAAGCTCGAGTCACGGTCTCCGCTCCGAGTTCACCTTTGCTCACGGTCCCAGCGTTGTGTACAAAGCGCGCGAGAACGTCGCGTTAGAACTACGCAGGAACTCATGCCAGATGAGACGCGTTACTCTGCGCGACGACCTTCTTTGTCTTCTTCATTGACGTCACCTAGAACGAACTGGCCAAACTTTCCTCGGTTCCTCGTTCTTCGCTTTCATACCTTTTCCGCGTCCTTCGTGAATTCGCAAATTTTCCGCGCGAAACGATCTCCCTGGAGACCCGCGAGTGCTCTTAGAGTTCAACTCGTCGAGACTGGAAGAGATAAAGTTACCGCAACCAATCGAACCGCTCTTTACAAGTATCGGATTGATTGCCATGACGACACCTATGACTTAGTGAAAGTTGTACTCGTAAAAAATAATTATTCATCGGAAACCTAACTCCTTTTTTATATCTCTGTTAGCTTTCCATATGCTTATACATTCATTCACAGCTACGAGAATATTTTCCGCTCGTTGTACACGAATACCAACCTATGGAAAAGACGCGTGTGAAATATTTTTTAATGATTCATCCAGATGCCAAGTCTCATCAAAATCTAGAAGAAATATTATCCGCAGACGTAACTATTGTATAACACCAACTGTTGTTCTCAAGTATCCAGACCATCAACTCGTTATAAAAAAAGTGTCTTTCCTAAATTTCCCAAAGCGAGCCTTAAGGAAACGTATTTCGCATCGCGACGCTAGCGTCGGATACCGACTTTACGACGCTCGTAAACCGATAATCGACGACGACGATGTCTGCGATGGTAATTAATACGCCAGTTCGGAGTGCCACCGGCTGAGAAACTCTGTCGCCGCTCCTGATCGTTGCAAATGAAGAAGAAAAAAAATGAAGAGAACGCCGTATTTTCTCGACGCTCGGCGGCGAGAAGACGCCGATATTATAAATCAAGACCGACGACGGGCCGTTTCCCAAGACGAAATGTTTTCGCGCTTGAGTAATATCCTGTTTTGCTTTTAAGCTCGATTTTATCGCGACGCAATGGGATAATGCGTCGATACTTGCACAAACAGGTGACATTCCTGGCTCTGTTTTTTTTTTCTCCGCCGAGCACGTTGCCTCGTATATATCCAACGTCGCGCCAGTGCGTCCGGTTATGAGCACCGGTCACCGTGCGCGAGTCGCGAGAGACACGGCTTCTTGAGATAAATCCTTCGGAAATCCTAGCCGCAAGTATTTCAAAACACCGGTGGGGCCGCGTTCGCACACGTTCCACTTTGCTCGCGAAGAAAAATGTATCGCGCGTCGCGACAGGTACGACAGCCAATCAGGACTGAAAAGAGGGACAGCAGCTACTCGGATATCGATAAAATTTGGCGCTTGGAATCCACGATCGAGAGTCGTACCCCACCACTGTTCGCGTGTCCAACTTCGGCTGGTCGACTGGAGCGAGCGGTAACAGTGAGAGCTGGGCGGACCTGTAAGCGGTAACGCGCGCATTTCAACGAGACGGTTACCAATGCGAAGCATAAGTTCTTGTATTTTTACTGTATCTTCCCACCGACAGCAGGCGTTAAAGCTATCGCGAACGATGAATTTTCCGAGCGGGAACGCGAGGTAGCGCGCGTGCAGCTACGGAAACCAGCGACGGGAGCTTCCTACTGTTTGTGTTTGAGAAGTAAATTACAATAATTGAATAGACCGCTAATTCCCCCTTGGTTTACCATCTCGTTTCACGAGTTAGCCTCGTCTTTTCCTCGCAGCCTCCCTTCGAAGCCTAACGACCAGTCTGCCACGGTAGCGTCTTTCCGCTCGCTGGACTGAGAAACGTTGCTCACTGGTTTTATGGCGCTCCGAAGCTGCTCGTCGTGACCGGCGATTATCGACGAAGGATTACTGTCGGAGAAACAGTTCCTGGATGCGGTACCGGTAGCGTAAGATCGCGAAAATTCTCCAACTTAGAAGAGCCACCAACGGCGAACGAGACTCGTCGAGACAGACAAGCGAAAAAAAACCGTTGGCACCTTTTGGAGAGTCTTGGGCGAAAGGGTTGCTGCGGTTCATTCACGCATTCATCCAATCGAAGAATGATCGATATGCATACGTTTATGGGGCAGCGCGGACGGGTCGCGTTTTCGGTTGGACCCTCGTTTGAATAACAGTGGAAGGAAATTTCCCTAAACGGTTCCGCAGGTCGGCCCTGGGCTCGAGTTGCGCGGCATAATAGAAGAGGCGCGTTAACACGGCCCGCAGCCATCGCAGGATACGTTCACCTCTTTGAGCTGGAGTCGCGGTGTCGATCGTCGTTGGAGGCACCGCTTAGCCTTCCCGTCAAGAGGGAGGAACGCGCAAGGGTGTTTGCTTCCAGATCGCAACCGAGCACGGGTCCGTCTACCTCCTCTACCTGCTCTATTGACGTGGATGCCACTGCTCGGGGTGCTGGTAGCGACGGATTCGAGCTCAAACTTCTCCCGGAAGTCCAGAACCTTCGATGAAACGGTTTTCGTAACGCAAGCCTTGGTTAGATTCATGGAAAAGTCAAAATTATGGCCGGATGATTTAAAAGAAACTCTTGAAAGCATTCGGAGCTGCTGGTAACGAAATTGAAATATAATTCGAAGTGCAAAGGGTTGAATCTCGAAAGAAGAACGTCCGAGGAGGGGTTGAAATTCTAATTTCTTCCCTTCGAGATAAAATAAAATATACGCAACAGAGGGTAAAAGAATAAGTTACATAAGGGAAGATCGAATCGATTTGAGCCCGTCGCTGGAGACACGGCGTGACATCCCTAAGCGTCACGTGCACAGCCCTCGATTCTAATCGAAGCGAAATAGGAACGATCGGATGTCGCGCTTTCAGTGAATCGAGTATCTCCCCATTGACAGAGCTCGGCGATGACGAAAAGGAGACACCTTTCGGAACAGGTCGCGGCGCGCACCTGGAGGAAGCCGTGTTTCTCAGGTGGACGTGCACGTTCGGTGCAAGCTGGATCATTTTTTCTTCGACACTCTTTCCGACGACTGGAGGATGTTGCGCAATCAAGACACCTATCACGAGGGTGAGAGTAATGGATCTTCCAACGATAAACAATTCAGCTACTGGATCTATGTAACCACGGACGAAATACTTTTAACGTATTCCTAGGTCTTCGAACAGCGACGATAACCAGCGCGGGATTCCCAGCGGACTTTTCCTTCCGTTCGCTCGAAACTCTCCCGCTAGCTGAGAATCTCGAGCACGGAGGATAATTTCGGATTCGTTCGGGACTCGTAACTGAATTTCGAGTTCGACACGCACGCACACGCTTCCGGCGAGAAACTGCAAAGTCCACAGAAGCCACGCGAACGTCTCTTTGCGGCTGGCGGTCGGGAACGAGTCTAACCGTAAACGCACACACGCGTCACGACGCCACCTTCGCCAACAATTTATTAGATAGTCCTGGATAACTGGCAACGCTAATAACGGTCGAGCAGAGGAAGCTGGAACGGCGATAAGAGACCCAGCGCCGGCCTCGACGCCGCGGTTCGATTTCCTGGGTCTGCTCGACTCGAGAAAATCGACTATCCTCCCACGCCTTGGGGAACGTTTCGTCGCGCGTACGGAGAGGGAGGAAGGGTCTGCTTTACGACGCCGATTCTAAACCGAGAATCGAGGTAATCCTCGGCACTGGTTAGTCAGTAAAACGAAAACTGCTACTCCCCTGGATACTTCGTTACGAGGTTTATCGACGGTGCCCGTTCGATGAAGCGATACAGGTACGGTGGACGAGGGAGGATTGACGTGTCGCTGGAGCGAGGTGCTCGATTCCTTCCTAACGAGGGTGGAACGGCTGTCCGACCGATCGGACATGTTTCAGACATAGTAGACTTGGCGAGTTCTTACTTTGTATGTAAAGTGGATCGTTAACACGTCGCGAGCCACGAACAGCGCGGCCAATTTGTCCGAGTAAATCAATCCGTTACATTCTAACGTAAAAACGAGGGACAGGGGCTGATCCGTTGCTGAAAGGCCTATCATAAACGACTCGACTCGTAAAAATGCAGGTTGCGAGAAACCGTGTTCCCGTAGTCCAAACAAAATTCACGAGAAAATGAAAAAAGAAAAGAAAACCAGCGGTTGAGTTATCACTTCGGTGGACGGCGTCGCTCGAAAGCATTGAGTAACAGCTTCCAGACGACTCGTAAATCGCGGTCTATCGGTTAGGCTGCGGATCTCGTTACGATAGTAGCCAGGTGCCTGCCGACAGCCACGGAAACGCTCGACGAAGTGGAACGCGTACTACTTAACAGCGCGTGTCCGAAAATCTGTTCTCTTCTCCGGCGTGCGCGGCTCGCTTCTGCGTGTAAATCAAGCGAATTGCCGGCCAAACGGTCTTAATGTACCGGGTGACAACGTGGCCCCGTGTCGTTGACGATAAGCTGACAGGTTTTCTCCATCGCGCGCGATAAATATCGGCCGAAACTCGGACCGTGGAGTGATGCAACGTTAATGGAACGAAAAAAGGAATCTCGACGGGGTCATTGTGCCAAGGACAGAGAAAAAGACCCTAGGTGACGAGGAAGGGGACCCATAGAGAGAGGGAGGAGTCATCGGTTTCCCACATTTCGAGAACGGACCCTCTCGTCGAGCACCTGTCCACCTCGCTTCCACTAGGCCCCTCTCGATGGATAATACGAACCGTCGAAAAGGGTAACAAGGGCCCTTTTTATTTCCCGAAGTGTTCGCTAGCTTATCGCTGGACAGACTCATCGTCCACCGATCTATGTTCCAAGTGTTTCCCGCCTATTTCGACGCTTGTCCCGACGCGTTTTCTCGTTAAGCTCCGCACACACTCGAGAATGCTCATCGTACTCGTCGAAATTAGCGAAAGAACGCTGGCAACTTTCTAGGATTCAATAGTTTTCAAGTTACAAAGCATGTATTGTGAGGCAGTTATCTCAACCGTCCTCTTTTAACTCGTCGAGCAATAACGGAAAAACCTAGAATTCTTGAGCATGTGCAAACCTCCACGTGGAACCGTGTCGAGGTATGCATCGAAATGGACGGAAGACACTTCGCAACACGCACTGTCGCGAAATAAGATTCTTTCTTGCAAACTATTACTAGACACATGTTTGCTAACATTTTTACACTCGTGTGTACCTAGGCGTAGCTAAAGCATGCAGCTAAAATGTGTAGCTGGAGTGTGTGCCTAAAGTTTGGATTGCCAATTTTAGCATACTACAGTGCAAGAGCTAAAAGAACCAGCGATGACGAGCTCTTGAGGACGCGCACGAGCCTACCGGGTCAAACGTGTCAGGAGATGTTTGACGAATGCTAATAAATGGACCGCGTGTAAAAGATGCGTGCTAATATGGAAAAAAACTGGATAATGCGACCTCGAGGAACACGATACCGGTGCATCTGGGTGCATCCCTGGCCCTGAGCCCGTGTCTCATGCTGGACGTTTCACGGGACGCGTGCGAAGGATCGGCCGGCGCGCACAATTCCTGCATCGTCCATTCAGGCTGCATGCGCTTGGGTAAACGGTGGTAACAGGTTCACGTGGATTAGCATAATCGTCATAAAGCATGCAGCCTCGATGAATTATTTATCTGTCGGAAGAGTCGGTGCGCGCACGACGGAGATATACCGGGTAGGGCGGGAAAAAAGTCGAAAAAATGAGAGGACGGGAACGCGTGTACGAGTAAGAACGAATTATAGAGGTTGCGTATATCGACTCGTTCCTTCTTTTTCTTCCCGTTCGCCGCGGTTGGGATGCCGGTCCCAACGCTCTCGCGAGATGAGAAAGAACGCCAAGCGGAAGGCGACGCCGCCGTCGAGATAGAAAGGGCGAGCGAAGGAAAGGTGGAAGGTGTGTGTGTGTGAGGGGGGGGGGGGGGGCCGGAGATATCTTCCATTCTCTTCCTCGTTTCGTCGAGGCGCGAGCCGGTCTCCAGACATTTGCATATTACGCCTGGCTTTAGGTAGCCAGTCTCGGAGCGATGCGTTGCATTAATTCCCGATTCCGCGACAAGGGGGATGACCTTAACCCACCGTAGGACCAGACGCGTCTGATTACCGCGCGAGAAAAACATTGCCACGTGCTGCAGACTTCTCCGATTCTGCTCTTAACCCTTTGAGTACCAAGGAACGATATCCATACACTTTCAAAACAAACAATATATCGCTGTTCGAAGCTGTAAGTGCTATAACTCGTTGAAAAAATCAATTTTGCTTTACGAAAATAACGTCAGCTCCCGAGCAAAGCCAACGCTACGCGCGAAATCTCAGCTCTCAGACTTGGAACCGCAGGCCTGCCATACGAATAGAAAGGCTTGCGAGCGAACAAACTACCCCCAGCTGTCCCAGATCGGTTGGAACGTAACGAATTCGCCGGATAGCCAGAATCCGCGGTTCTATCGAAGAATGTCCGTTGGAAAGTCTCGAATCAACGACGATTGGCAACGGTTTTCCGTGAGAGACCAGATCGAACCCTTCGACCACGGATCGTTCGAGAAGATGCAAACGCATCGGTCCCGAGCCGCGTGTCCTCGGCGTCGTGGCTGCTCCCCCCTCTGACGAGGATCCTCGCGTCCGATAGGCAAAACAGCTCACGGTCGGAAGAAGCGGAAGCGGAGAGACACACCGTGAGAGAATCTTTCCCACAGTCTTCGTTGGTGGTGGCATCGACGCTGGTTGCTTTTATTATAAATCTCCGATGATCGGGAGTGGGGAGGGGGGGGGGGGTACGAGGTAGCTCGGGCTGTTTGAATAGGAAGAGCCCAGGTAATATGCCCATTTGAATATACCTGGTTGAGCCTGCACCGCGTCCCTCTCGGTGTCTCTTCGTCGCTCCCTTGCGCAGTGTGCAGTGGCCGGGTCGTTGCATAATTTAAAATTCAAGGGTGGCTCCGTCGGGAGAGAACAGCCAGGAAGAAGGCGACGGCAGGCCTCTGCGGGAAAAGGGGTGTAGGGGCGGAGAGGGTACGGGCTAGCGCGCAACCCTTCTCCCGTCGATCTGGAACAATAAACACCGTGGAAAGGGTGACCCCGTGGTATCGGACGGGATACAACCTTGCTCAGGTACCGCGCGATTTTGCATAGATCTCCATACGTTACGTGTCCCTTTTCTCTCTTCGGGCGGCGTTTAAAGGTCCAGGTATACATCCGCACGGTGTCATCCCTATGGGAAAGTGTATGCAAACCATTGTGACCCCCGCGTACGTCCGTTCCACGGGGATTGCGGGGAGGGGGCAGAAAGATCACACCCCTGAGATAGATGGCCGTCTCGGAGGCATCGTCGTTGAACCGTGAGGATGGATGCCGAGAAACCCTTTCCTTCCTGTCGTCCTTCCTCTTACCGTGCACCCCCTTCCGCGCCCTTGCGCTCGTTCTTTTCGCTCTCCTCCTCGATCTCTCCCTCTGGGAGACAATCGTGCATACGTAAAGAGTTCGCTCGTCTATCTCCAGCCGTGGTGGATCCTCGACAGTCGATGCTTCGGGACCAATCACGGCGAAAGCGTAACGGAATATAGGTAGCAGTGGCACCCATTGTTAAGCAAAGAAGTAACCGCCGAGAGACGATTGCCAAGAGCTTTTCCATCGACCGTTTTTTTTTCCTCTTGATTCTCGGCTGGAAGCTTAACGTATACGTTTCGACGGATTGCGGGATCGATCTTTGGGCGATTCCATTCCGTTGATGTCGGCGAAGAGAACCTGGAATGACCGTACGTCTTCGAATACTCGATCGGGTACATGTTGCTACGTTCTATACAAAAAAGATAAAGCGAATAAAAATGTCGATCCGATATGCCACATGTTTGACGTGTCTTTCCTAGATGGATCACAGCCCAGCGTGAATGACAAGTGTTTGGAATAAAGTATTGACAAAGCCGAGTGGATGACGTAGACTATGCTACCGGTTGCTAGTGAAGTGGCGCGCATAGGAATGGTTTCTAAGAATATCTGTCGAGATTCCAGTTGCTAGAGTCAGCCTTGAAGAAGAAACAATCGCGTGGGAATAGGAAATGTTGATCGGAGCGCAGAAAATCTGACCTAAACCCCATCGTATAGCTCGCCTACTTTGATCTGTCCCGCGTACATTCGTCCTTTAGTGTACACGCGGTCATAGGAACCTCCTTCGCTACTGGACATCTCGGTATTTGACTATGCTGACTACGTTGTTCATTAGCCTTGTGTAACTAAACGTTCCACTCGCATATAATTATGTTGCTTACGAATCCGGTTGGTTAAGTGTGAAGCAAAGGCACTTTATCATTTTCGACTGTACGTTCCGTATAAATAGTTTTTCACGCATGTCGCAGCGCAAACTTTGTTGTCCAAGTTCCTAACCTTCTTTGGCGCTTCGTTCAACTCGTGGCCATCCAGGTGCGCGAAGGGTAGAGGTTCCCTGCATTTTACGAGACAGATGACTTTTTTCGACCTTTGAAGGACGATCAAACGAAAAGGGAAAGCCAAAGTCGCCAAGGTGGAAAGTTCGCGGCGGACCACCTCGGTCCATCGGCACGAGCCGTGGGCAGGTGCACAACCGCGGCGCACGGCTGACGTCCTTTGCACCTGATGAAATTAAAATAAACGCAGTCATCTCATTTTCATCCTCATTAGTATACGACGAACAAGTGGGTTAACGGCTTCCTACGAGCAGGAGAGACTCCCGGGGCCCGGACCTTCTCTCCCCTCTGTCTCCCTCTCGTCTCGTTCACGGGGTGAGGGAATCCCGCATAACATTAAAACCTCTAAGGCTGTCGCGCAGAGTCGGTCGTCTCCTCCTCTCATTTCCACCTTTTCGTCTCCGCGTGGTTTCCACCGCGCCATGGCGAGCGACACGCGTCTCCGTTTCCTTCATCGATCCTTCGGTCCCGTAGCTTTTGTTTAGAGGCCAACAAAAAACACTGCGTGCTCGAAATCCCTCCTCTGGCGGGTTCGACTCGTTACGCCCGGACCTCTCACGGTCGCGTGCCGACTAACCACCTATGAAACAGCCCGTGCCGAACGAGCCTGTATGCTAATGCAAGACGCGCATACGAACCGTCCTTTCTTCTCTCTTTCTCTCCATGATAGAGGAATCTCGAGGATTCGGAATTTTTCGACCGAAAATCAGAGCGGAATCGAGACGAGAATGAGAAAAGTGTGGGAAACCGCAGAGGATTTCCGCGGGGCCCGTAGGACGAGTCTACGGCGTCGAGTTGAATTACGAAAATGACGCATCACCCTGCGGCGGAGCGCGAATTAATTTTCGTTCGAAGACGCATAAATCGCATCGCGAGCGGGCAAATTTATTAAGCGCGCGTAATGACAAACACGCGCATATATTACGCGTGGCTGGACGTCGTCGTGGCGTGGCGCTGCGCGGCACGGCTCGGGTTTCGCTTCGCGCATTGGAAGTTCAGTAAGACGTCAACTCGCATTCTTCTATGAAACCGCGCGTCTCGTTTTGTCACGGTTAATGAAGTTACCAGCTCCGTTCCGTGCAACAGTGTGTAACGGGCTTTCGCATTCACCGGTCAATTCGCATTAGCATTATATACCGTCCGCCGATCTGGTAGCCGCGGCCGCAGTCCCCCATTAATCCTTCACCTTCCGCGCGCCGCCATTAATCACCGGCTTTATCATTTTCCTATCGTTTTAATAGAATGCACCAACGGGGGCGTTCGTCGGCGACCTGTATCAACCGAGCAACCTAAAGTTTTGTCATACCGAACAATCCGATTGACCCACTTTTGGGGCAGTGTTAATCCATTTCGCTGCTCAACTCTTTCGAAGAAAACTTCAAAAAATATACGCCAGCTGTCAAAATTATTCAAACAATAAGTGCATTGATACTTTTTTAACTATTCTGACGGAAGTAACGCCTCTTCTCGAAACATCTACGATCGCAAAGTTTTAGAAAAAGCGCCTATTTTTAACATTCCAAATTAGTGGGCCCCGCGCGATGTAGTCTCGTGAGAAATTCCTGCGCGAGCCGTTATGTACGCGAAAAGCAGAAATCTCGTGGTCGGTGTCGCGCGTAGGACGCACGTGTACCTTCAGCTGGGTGAAGGTGGCCGTGTGGGTGCGACGCCTAAACGCGCAGTTGGGTCAGCTAGCTGGAATTCTCGCGCGTGTGGGTCAGACGGCGATCGTCGCGCGCAGCTCAGGGCCTGAGGCCCGAAACGTACCTTCCTCGCATCTCTCCTCTTCCCGGCATCATTCAGGCTCTGCTATACTGCTCGATGCTCGTTTCGAAATAACGGAGACTCCCGTATTTTCTAAACTTCTTTCTCTCATAAAGAAAAGAAAACTAAACCGTCGAGTTCGTATCTTTTTTTCCTGCGGAATCGAACATTGTGGAGATACATCGCAATTAATGCTAATGAACGCAATAAATATGAAAGCAAAATGTACTCGAAGTTTCTAGAGTTCTGTATGTATTTCATGGCCATCGTCTACTCGCCATTAATGTTACGAAAGTATCAGCTGCGAATTGGACGATAAAAGTAATTTATGTATGCGATTGTACATGGTATAATGCAGTTCCGTGTACAGCTCCGAGTATCTTCAAATTTACTTCACATTTTCTTAATGGCACTGGTTAATTTTCTGTACTAAACATCTTTAAAATACGCAACGCGCGAATAATTTGCGAATAAATAACAATCAACGACGATGGAAATAGTCGAGAGTGTGAAATATGTTTGCAATTTGTAAAGTTCCTTCGTGTCATAAATGGAATGTGTTGTAATAGCCGAGGACAATAGGAACCTGTAAAACGTCAATTTTCTTGTAAATTGAACGGGATAACCTAGTCTGTTATTCGAAAAAAAAAAATGTCGCCCATCTGTATCCCACGCATAGATATCTCTGGCGTTCCAAAAACTATTGTAATCGAAACCCCGTTGCGCGCGTGGTTTCAATAAGCCGGAGCGGGATTACACGATGACGTGTTCGTTATTTAAAAAAAAAAAAAAAAAAAAAAAAAAAGACAGCGAAATGGATCGCACGGCGGTCTACTTACCTCCGTAAGCCTTCCTCCGTTCGTCCAGTGATGCATTTCAACGAAATCGCTGCGTTGTTTCCCGATATCGAAACTAAAGTCCGGTTTATTAAACGGAATCAATTACGAGCGACCAGCTGCGATATCCCGACTGCGACGATCCACGCGGGGAGGAAATTGAATTTGCCACGATTGGTTCGCGAGGGGGGCAAAAAAGAAAAAAGAAAAATCATACCTCGAAGACCCGGAGTTGTCCGTTGTCAATTTTAATGAAATTATTGGAACGCTGGTTACGCGGTTGTTCCTGTTTGCCAGTTGCCATTATCGTTCTGGCGATTGCACGCTAATAGACGAAATTAATCGAAGCGTGCCAGCTTCGACGAACGCCGTCGCGGCGTACGGCGATCTCCCATCCGCGGAGGCAAACTTTATTCGACGTCGCAACGCGGGAAGCCACCCACGCGAAGCGTAGATCAGTATCGACGCGTAATGTACCGCGCGATAACTTTCTCGATAAATAACCGGTGAATCGCTTGGCAATATTCATAAATTTCCGAGGTACGATAAGCTGGGATGGATCCTCGGTTGACGACAAAATTCGATGTTCGTTCAACTTACCTTCCTCGATCTTCGAGGGTAGCGATCAGACTATCATCGTATTGCGAATCATTGCATCGTTGTACTTCCAGTTTCCTTACCTCTCTAGAAATGAACCATTTGCACTCGAGAGGTGACTCTCGGTCACCGCTAGGTTCAACGCAGCAAATACGGATTTTTTAACCTAATCGGACCTATCGCGAGCAATTTTATGACCGTCGTAGCGACTTCTTCCGATTGGAACGAGACGACTCGAATCCCGACGACCTCGAGGCGCTGGCGCTGCCACCAGAGCTCGCGCTCGAAGGTGGACTCGATTTTCACGCGGTGACGGACCGAGGCGTGACGTCGTTCTCCTGCTTGACGGGGCATGAAACGCTTTCAGATAACGCGACTGGAAAGGACATTCCGGTAGGCTTTCGGACCGAGAACACGGCCGCCAGGGACTCACGGTCCGAGGCTATCTCTTTAAAAGTCGGTGCGTCGATGTTTTCAACGATCTAGCGTTGGCTCTCTCGAGCTAGTCAGTTGTTTATCGTCGAAACTCGAGGTGGGAGTCGCGTTGCAATTATATCTCGAAGAAACAACTTTACACGGCCTATAGGTCTGGGATAAATCTGGGTTACATCGGGTACTTATCGTTGGAACTCCAAGTGGGAGTAATGTTGCAAACACCGGCGAGTCTGACGCGAGCTGCCAGGTTGAACCCTTCCTCTTGACGCGATGCAGAGAATGTCTCAATTTTGCCTTGCGGGCAGAATCGAATAGGATAAGTTTACTACGAGACACGGGGTTCGTCATTGAAACTCAATGTAGGGGTATGATTGCAAGTATATTTCCAAGAAATAGCTTTACACACACGTTTTACAATATCTTGAACTTGGCGAGACTGTGGAGTAAACGTTGCCAAAGACACGGTCGGTCGCGAGAGTTGAAAAACACAGGGATCCTCTAAACGGGCTGCGAAATCGCGCTCGCGGTGCTCCGTACGCGATGCAGTTGCGCGAGGTTTGCGGTAAAAATTATATAAAATTAACACTCGGGCGAAATTAAACAAATTTCACCAGACGGCGCGCACGCCTCTCGGCCGCGTGAGCAAATATTACGTAGATAAACATTCCCGCTTCTGAAAGGATCCGCTGTGCTGGCCGCTTCGCTCTTTCATCCTCGACCTCTCGCTCCTTCGTCTTAAGCGCCTCTTCTTCGACGCGTGGGTCCTCGCTTCCGACAGCTGGCCAGGAAACGGGACATGGTTCTCCTTATCCCTTGGACTCCGACGGAATACCCTGCGAACAGAAAATTATCGCCTTCAGGTATTTTTACTTTTGGAGCCACTTGAAACATTTGTATGCTCGTAGCCTATCGCCATTGTTTCGAGGATCGAGGAATATTTGAAAGATATTAACCCTTTGAGTGCCAAGGAGGATATATCGCTACTCGACGCTGTAAGTGCTACAGCTCATTAAACAAATCAATTTTGCTTTACAAAAAAAAATATACATGTCGCATTGAGTAACCTCCTCCTTTTCGAAGTCGGTTAAAAAACATGCGACAGTGCTGCAGTGGACAACAGCGTCTCCTACTTAAACATCTAAAGGAAGACAGTTTATCGATGTTTAGGATTTGAAAATTACTGTTCGGCAAGCAATCCTGCTCCGAGTGGCCGTACAGCAGATGTCCAAAAGCTCCTCGGCCAACCCTCTGCACTGGAAAGCGATCTACCCCGGGTAACTCGCCTCGAAGACTGCGGATCTCCAACAGAAGTACTCGGCGACTGGAAGTAAATAACAGCGAATGTCCTCGGCGAGCAGCGCTAGCCATTGCAGCCCGACTTTCCGCATTTGCAAGACGATTTAAAAGCTGGCTGGACGTTACGACGACGCCAGAGCACCGCTTGACAGGTTCCAAGCAGATGTTGCGCAACTCCTTAACGACGGACGGAATGACACGTTGTAATGGTATCGATAACGCGAGATCTAAACGCGGTAGAGTGGAGAAAGCTAGTCGGGACACGATACTTTCAGGGAAGGACTACTTCGAGGACGACGACGATCATTTTTCCAGACTAGGAAGTCCTCGCGGTCCAGCATGTCGACCCAGTGTGCGTGAATCGGTGTCGGAGTCGCGCGTAAACGTCGCCTCTTAACGGAGTCTCGGTTGTCGTGAGTCGGCCTCTAAAAATAGCCTTGCGCGATGCTGCGAAAAATCACTGTTTTCACGATAATTACCGTCACTTAGTGGCCCGGCTCCTTTCATCGCAGCCATCCACGCGCGCGGCTCCGCTGTTGACGTACAAGACGCTGGCTTTGTGGTTGAGTAGGGTACACGCGGTTAAAGGGTACACCGAGTTGGAGACGTACAGTATTTGTAGTTTTTCAAGTATTCATCGCGGTGGTGCTGTAGATGGCGTGGCCTGACCGATCGGAGCAATTGTTGTCACGAAGATTGCACCAAGTTTGTTCGTCGTTGAGATAGTTAACATCGGTAAATTGTCTTACTTTTGCGCGTACAAAGTTGTCCACGGTAACGCTGTCACGTGCCTCTGTAGAAACTGTCGTTTAACGCTCTTATCATATAAGGCAGTGCACCATATAAGATTGTCTACAACGTGCATCCTAGCATGTGGAGCTCATTGCAGCCATCCTGTTCGAAAGGATTTATACAGTCGTTTCGTAGGTCTTCTGTGGAAGATTGTACCACGTTTGGTTAACGCTAGTCGTCTAATCGCGATCATCGATAAATTGCATTCCGGTTACACGGTTTGTGGATCACCTGACGCGATTCCTATGACGTTCAAACGAGGAGACAAAGTTGTCCACTGTAACACTCGTCACATGCTTTTGTAGAAGCTATCGTTTAACGCACTTAGCATTTAAAGTGTAACCGTACCGTATCGGATTATTTACATATGGCATCGTTACTCGCGGGGTCCGTTTTAGAGGTAACGCTGTTGGCATTTAACCGATAGTTCCAACGAAATAGTAAACTGTCGAGTAATTAGAAACTGTTAAACGAATCGATACTGTCACGTCTAAAATAGTAGATATTCCTTTGCCGATGAATACACCATTGTTCCGTCTACGTCAAAAATACGCAACGCATATAAGGCATCTGAAAGGTAAACGACCCTCTCTACCTCAGCTTATGACTGAGCTGAAAAATTTGACTCGTGGGCTCTCTAGGTGTGACAAGGTTTATTATAGAACGAGGCTTCCGAACGCGATCCGATTTATCTTTCAATTATCTCCAGCGCTGGTTCTCTTCGTTGACAATGGAGAGGATTCTGAAGCCTGGAGGCTAAAAACGCCGCGACCCACTTCGATCAGGATTCGTCCCCAACCGCACCTAGAAGCAATTCGAGGGTTAACCCAATCCTCGGAAGCTAAACGATCGGTGGCAGTCTACGTTGATAACACGATTTTGCAGAATCAGGGTCGAAGGTGCGCTCTGAATCTGTACGGGGAATCATCAGGCCCAAGTTTGCGGCCCGATACCGCGAGCCGACGTGTGTGGGCACGCGTGCTCGGATCGCAAAGGTCGAGCAATATAGCAGTATTCGGCCACCGCTTCTGCGGCTGTTGGTCCCTGTCGCTGCGAGGTCTCGCGGCCGGTTGGGCCCAGGACCCAGCACCCCTCACTCCCTTCTCCCTCTCTATCTTACTCCCGCCGTGTATTAGCGTCCGTCTCCGTTTCTTTCTCCGTCCGTCGCAGTGGTTCAAATAAGTCAAACCGCTTTTATTCTCGGTCTCTCGGATATTCTTTATAGCGGCGGTGGCGTCCCTCGGGCCCTCCCGGCTCGATACGTGTGCCGTATGTTATGAAACGCAGGCAGCAGCAGCGCACGGCGCAAACTACAAGAAGAAACGGAGGGCCCTGCGAGCCGGGGCCCTCGTGTTCGGTCCCTTACTTATTGGACAGTTTACACGCCGTGCGTTTTCATGTCCGCCCGTTGCACTCCGGATCGCGCGGGGACCGCGACACGCCTACGGAAACCCCGTGTGCGTTTTCTTGGCAATATATCAACCGCGGACTCGGGACCCGCGCGAGGCCCATTTATACATCGACGGTCCGAGCTCGGGGCTCCTTCAAAATCGAAGGGACTTTTGGGTTCTCCTCATGGGCCTCTCCAAAACCTCTCCAAATTTATTTTCATTATGGCCTCACTTTTGGAAATAATTGTTGAGTTCCTCAATGAAAAGTCCCATTAAACGAATATACATATCCGTGCCTCTGAGGCAAACAATTCTTTTTCCTCCCGACGTTTCGCCGTTATTCCACGAGGATGAAATCGCGTCATGGTCGAAAAGGGGGAGAAAAGGTTTTTCGATCGAGCCCCGAAACAGTATCGAGCCCGTGGGCCGACGCAAAGGTCTCGGGCGAGGTAAAAGGGGGCCCTGGCGTAAGTCTTCTGAAATAGCGGCTAATAATATGCGCGCGGAGTTTATGTCGTCGGTAGATTCATACGTCACGGCTTTATTGTGAAGCCTGCGAGGACTGGGGGATCCTCGTGAGACGGTGTTTGCATAAAAATACGCAGGGTGATTGAGCACTTTAGAAAATTTAAGAGCTATAGATTACGCGACAGTCGCGACGGAAACAATGCCTCGTCGCGGCTTCTTTCGATCCATCCGGAATTGAAGGGGTGTGCTGTTGCGAGGAATTTTGGATTTGATCGATTTCGTCATCGAATTTCTCCCATTGGTTTCGCTCTTTTTAGACGCACTGTGGTGTCTAAACGCGCGATTACATTCGAAGCAGCCTCTAATATTCTCGTCCCAGCTATCGGGAGTCTCGATCGCGATACTTCCAATTACGTCCAGCCAAGATGTCCTCGATACCCCCGAGGAAAGTGTCGGGGATAGGTCGACGTCGACGTCAACGGGGACAAGCAATCGGAAGGGAAGAAAGGTAGAAAGAAAAAGGGAGATGGCCACCCCCGCGGTGAGATCCGGTCGAGTAGATGATTATCGGGGCATATAGGAAATTGAAAGGGTGTCTAAGGAGGTGTCTAGCGAGCAGTCCGCGGGGGCGGTTTTCTCGGTAGGGTGGCACTCGACTTATGGGGTCTTAAGGGTATTCGGACACCCACACGGTGAGATGCTGCCCACCGATAGCCGGTTGCCCGCCTCGGATAATAGGTTCCACGGGTTTCTGTGGCCCGCAGAAGCAACCACCTTCGGCTTTCCTCTCCTGGCCTTCTTCCTCATCCCCGACCGATCGTCGCCGATTCATGCCCGTCCTTTTCTTCTTTCCGTCTCGCGCGCGCACCGTCAGGTGCACACCTCTACGCGTTCTCCGATCGCTATCTGCCAAATCACTATCAATCACTCGCTGATCCAGACACCGGACGCTCAATGAACCAACCTTCGAACCGATCCCCGCTAAGCCTCCTTTCTTCTCGCGATAAATAAATCGGACTAGCGACTTTAACGACCACCCGTCTCTTTCTCTCCCCCTCTCGCTATCCCTTGCTCCTGCTGCCATTCTCTCCCACCGTCTCGTGGACAAAGCCTGATTCTAAGGGACGTCGCGCGCACACCGAGAATGAGAAAAGGAAAAGGGTTTGCTTGAGCTATCGAATAAATCGAGCTAGCGAGAACAAAAACGATAACGACTTCCTCGCGATAGTTTGACTTTCTTTTTAGAGCGACCTACACCTCCAGCGATGTTCGAGGACAGGAAGAGTCGGACTCTCGTTAAGGTTCTCCGTAAAATTTGGTAACCTGCTCCCGCGCGGCCAGCCGATCATCGATCATACCGTTGACGGGCCTCAGAGCAACGCGCGACCGAATCGCATCTGGCACGGGAGTCTTCGGGCCAGAGGCAGACAAGCTCGTCAAATCGCAATTAGACGGACGATTTAAAACAGATTTTTCATCGGGGCCCGGGCTATCGTTGAGTCGCTCGCGGATTTTTTCATCGTTTACTGCAACGATCCTCCGCGGACCTCGATACAGGCGAAATGGCCCGAAGCGGAAACATTGCCTAAAATACCGAGGCAAGTGAAAGAATCGAGCTAGAGGAGTTGGTCAGTTGAGGAGACCTCTTCCACATTTTTACGATCTCGGTCAGGTAGAATCTCGAATGCTTGGAGCGCTACAGCATTCGGTGAAAGTGGCGAAAGAACTCAGATAATTACCCTCAGGGGCTGTAGATATGTTTGATAGTAGCTACAGTATGGACTTAGCGATCCCGAGGTACCCGAGCTATCGGCACGCGATTTATAAACGATCTAAATTTAAGCGCGCGCCACGAACAGAAGCACGACTTCGCCTATACAACGCTTACCGTTATCCGGACAGCTGCGCCCCGATACGCCGGACAAATGCGCGCTCCTTGGCCTCCCGATTAAATCGTTCGATCGGCTGACGTCTCGATAGAAAAGTAATCTATTCTCGGACATTGCATCGGTTCGTGAGCAACGCGTATTACCAGCCAAACGAGTCGTCAACTTTCGTTGAAAGCTCCGTCTGTCGCTTGCTTTCGGCTGGCCGTGTCGTTCGTAGAAACCGCCGATCGATGACGGAACGAAAGGTTCCTCTCTAATATTTCGATCAGGTTTATCATAAAGCAGGTTGCACGAGTCGTTGCTCGGTTTGAACCGAGCTGCATCCTGGAGAACGGGTAGGCGAAATTTGGTCGGTCTCACCCTACGTGGCGCGTCGCACAGAGGGCTTACGAGCGTCGTCTTTGATCGTCCATCATACCGTTGCTCGATCGGAATCGAACTGCAGCCTGAAAGACAGGTAGACGAAACGTGGTCGCTCTCATCCTACGATCGCAGTAAAAAGAGAGAAGCAGGAAAGACGAAAGAGAGGCGGCGATCGGATGAACGGCAGGACAAGACAGGCTTACGCAAGCCTCATACCTATAAGTTAAGATTAACCTTGCTTAGCAGCGCGGAGGGGGCACGGGGACTCGGTCGGGTCCCAGGCTGGCTAACGAACGAGGACATTTGACGGGATTAATTTATGTCCAGTTTGGTAACCGAACGCACCGATACGAGCGACCATATCAGGAGAGAAGACGCGGACGGGAGGGGGATCTATCCGCGTACAGGTATCATCGTACGTTCGTGTTCGACCAGGGTCATCGGTTTTAGGGAATAACGAGTCTCGCCTCCGACATTCTCCCCTCCGTGTCCCACTCTCTCCCTTTCTTTCCTCTCGAAGAGTCTCCGGACTCCTTTACTCGTGATCTCGTACTCGCTCTCTAACCCGCAAACCTATCTCGAGGGTTAACGGTGAATGGGCGACCGCGTTGCCAAACCGGACACCTTTTTACGCCCGATCCTCTCGCGCAGCTGGCAAAGAACTCGGAAAGAACGACCGCTTTTGCGGCCGATTCGAGTGACCTCGACCGATATATCTCTTCCTACTCCAGAAGAGACGCTCCAAGGGGGTGTTTTTCGTCGACGATGTCCCCAATTCGACGGGAGTCTTGCTCGTTGTATCGATAGTTGTATTAGGTTGTCCTCAAAGTTCGTGCCACTTATACTTCTGCTACTCAAATTAATTCGTGTAATTATCAGTCGTCTCCAGGCAATCAGGAACCAAATTACCAACGTTCCGAGGCGCCGAACGAAGGCGTTCGGGTCGAGGGAAGCGTGTTCTCGATATTTAAACCGAGCCTGACTTTCCCGTCGAGCCGAGCGACGTATCGACGGTAAGCCAAGGTTTAAGCCTCGATTTAAATCCGCTGCGAAAGTGATGCAACCGGTCGCAGCTGTCCGCTTACCGTTTTACCCAAAGTACGTCTAAGGATGCCGCGCGGTGTTACCGGTTCCACGGGACAAGCCTTATCTGGTGGTCAATCGCGATCGATCGATCGGCCAGATCGCCAAGCTGAATGTCCGTCGCCGATAATGGCCGCCGCGGATCATTTCTGAAAAAGTACAACCTCGAAGTCTCATAGGAGTCACGGATGCAACGACTCGGTGCATAGTAACATAGATAGCGACCATGGCGAGTAAAACTGTAGAGTGGACACGTCGCCATGAAGAGTAACACTGAAACGGTCGACAGCCCCGAGAACCACCCTCGCTTGCGGGTCGATGTAATTCAACAATAACCGCAATATGCTTTCTCTCGCGGTAACGGAGCAGTATCGTTTTATAGCCAGAGCGGTAACTTGGCAGCGGACTGCCGCACGGGGGATGTAAGGCCCCCCACGTGCGCGACGAGGGGGATGGATCACGTCTACGGCCTGAAATGAAACGAAACGACAGCTCTGGGTGTAGTTAATGTTCCCGTTTTCGCGGCTGGTCCCCGAGAGGCGTTCGAGCCTCTGTCCAAAACTTTCTCGACCTCCGCTGGTTCTCGCCGTCCTCGAACACTGAAAAATCCCTCCCCCCCCTACGCCCCCCCGACGATTCGACACTTATAGCCAACAAACATCAAACGATGGATCAAAACTTTTAGAATCATCTAAATATGCCAAGCTCCTTAACTCGTGATTTTTAAAATTTGAACTTGAAGTTGCCTTTCTCTACCGTTTCGACGTTGGCGAAGATGATTCTCAAATACCTCGACATCATGGAAGAAAATTCCGAATAATGCCGCGTGTTTCACGGAAAAGGGGGTGAGATATATCGAATGGATTCGACGGAGCTCCGGCACTTCCGTCCCTCTAGTAGATTCGAGCTATTCCAGAATCTCCCCGAGGTTCCGCTGCGACGGGGTGTCTCGCGATTTATGCAAAATGGTACGTGGCTCCCTCGGGAGCTCCTCGACCCTCCTATCTAACACGTGCGAGCGAGGTTCGCGGGGCCCTCGATGCCACCCCCCTAGGTCTTTCTCGCTACTGCCACTCGAGGCGGCTAGATCGGCCCTGAAAAGGGGCCCCCGTACCTTCGAATACCTCAGACGTATACATATATCCGCGAACAATCTCGACCCAGCTGCTGCGAAACCCTTCTTTCGGAAAACGATTCCCTTCTCTGGCCTCGGAGACCCTCGGACGACGGATAATTACCAACGGAAAGGCTTCGCTATTCCAAAACACCTCGGAAATGACGCAAGAAGACGAAGAACGAAGGATTCATCGATAGATATTTCGGTATCGGATCCTCGAAGAGCGAATGAGGTATGCGAACGTCGTACCGAGTTTAAACAAACGTATAGCCTGTTAGGGGCGAAAAGAATGTTAAGTTGGGAAAGAACAATCGAGCATGATTGTACCGTTCTCCGATCATACTTATCGTCGATTCATTCGACGGAGACTCGAGGAATTCGAAGGGACGTCGCGCGAGCGTAGACAACGGCAGACATGCTTCGAATCGTAGGGTGTCGGAATAAATAGGCACTTACGAGCCGGATGATCGAGGGACCATGGATCATTTAATTTAATTAGTTCGCGGGGGTTAATAGTAAAGATAAAGGTGGCTGGCCTCGTGTTGGATATTATAGAGAGTGGTCGAGCGTCGTTTCACGCTCGCCCCCGAGAATAAATCGTTTCCCTTCTGCCACTCCCCGCAGACTATGGCAACGGGGACTCCCCCCTCTGGACGCGTGCTTGAAAAACTGCCGCGCGCTGCTTAATTTCGAGCAAAGCGCTAAAGCTGTTATGACAGCGGCGGAGCACCCTCTCAGCTCGCGGATTAGGCCTCGTGTTTATGCTACCGACCGTAGATCGCGAGACAGTTGATTAGACAGAGATGGCAGGAAGAACCCAACCAGTGGAAGATAGCTGATAAACCTAACAGTCGTCGGATGAGCACATTTTTCGCGGAACCTTCGTAAGCTCCATACTCTCCCGCGTGGCAGGAGAACACCATGGGACGCGTCAGGAGGTCGATTTAATTTCATAAACCGCAACTGTTGCCGCAATTCCGCTCGAAAGGGAGCAGCGCGACTAACAGTTACGAGCTCGACCTCCTTCTCTTAATCGATCGTGCCTCCTTTGTTCGGATCCGCGCAGGAAACTCCTAAACAGTTGGTGCAGCGACGATATTATGTATTTCAACCGTGGTTTCTGAATACTATGCAATAATACTATCTTCCTGACAAACGAAAGACCGATCGTTCAAAGCTTCCACGTCCAGTGGAGGTCCGAACTTCACCGAATCCAAGGGACGAAATCTGTCCTCAGCCTCCGCTTTCCTCGAACGGTGTCGTTCCACGGCGACGGTCGTCTTTTTGCGTCCTTCGCGAGGAAGGACGAAGCTAAAACGAATCGTCGTCTCTTAACCGTGGATCGGGACGATAGGCAGCAACGGGCAGAGAGACGACTCGCAAGAACCTCGACGCGAAAGAATTCGAAAGCCAAACCGCAGGGCCTCGACACGTGCTGCGCGCGTTCCTTCCGCTCGCCTCTCGCCAGGGCTCCCCCAGGTTCGGTAATTTCAATGGGCGGCCGTATTAACGATATCCCGATGATACGTCGGCCCGCAAGGCGGCTGAGACGAAGGGGGTCAGAGGGGCGGACGGTTCAAGCCGCGGATGTCTCCTGCATTGTATGCAGATGAAGAAGGCAGGGCGACAATGACTCGGGACGTCGGGACCGAGGACCCGTTCGTTTTGAACCGAAAGCGAGCCATCCAGCAGGAAAGGGGCCCTCCTTTGGCTCGTGCTTGCCACCACTGTACCCTCCGCTGCCACCCCCTCCTTCTTCCTTCCAGACACGCTCTTATGTACTACGCATCCATACATTAACATGTCATCATCGCGCGGAAACTCAGCCTGATCGAGTCTGGGCCCTCCTTCCTCTCTGACGCGCGACGTTCCTCCTGCGAGGGGACGCCCGGTCCACAGAAACATTTCGACCCGGTCCACGTGGGCGGATTGCTCCTCGCCGTGGCCGGAAATGGTCGCCGCGCCGACCCTTTCGATGCGTTTCGAAGAGGAACCGTCGAAGGTATAGTTTGCAGAGTTGGAAATCATCTTCGGAGGGAGTGGTCTGGACCGTAGCGAGATGGAGTAGAGAGGCATGACAACTCTCGAGGATGCTTTCCAACCGGTCCAGCTATACCTACGCGTGCCTGTCCGAAATGTTCGGAACTTGGCCGAACGAGTCCTTCGCTGGAGGACTCGACGGCCTTCCAGCTGAATCGTTCGAATCGAACCTTTGGAAAATCGTTGACGAGAGAATTTCGGTATCGAGAGGGGTGGAGAGTCGGTGGCGGGTCGATACGACTCCGGGGGTTGTTTGGCAGAGATACACGTACACGGGAAGGTATAGGGCCCGCAATGCCGGGGCGAAAGGTAAAGAGAGACAGGATAGGGGCGTCGGTGTTGGTGTAGGAAGAGCTGGATTGGTAAACCGGTCACGTAGTGCTCGGCGATGAATGGACCCGGCGAGTCGAGGCCAGAGCCGGGAATTGGCTACTGGGCATACCACGACCACCTACCCCACTGCGTCAGCTTTAGCCACCCCACGGCAACGTAAAATTACAAAGAGGTGCTCAAACCCGGGCTGCCGTCTGGCGCGCGCGCGCGTCCACCGATCCTCGCGCGAAATTGCCTCGTGGAACGGCCGAAAGAACCCCGTCGACTACCCAGACACGCTCCTTTAACGTCCACCTCTGGAACCCACTGAGTTTGCACTTTCGACATTCTGCCCTCATCTTCCATCGATTATTTTCATTCCTAGTCGAAATACCCTCAGAGTCCTGAAGGAAGAGAGGTGTAGCTCGAACTTGGTAGGGGTAGTTGTCGAATTTCGACTACTTCGCATAATTTAAGGCGTGGTCGTGTTGTAAATACGTTCGCCAATTATAAATATTTATCGTTGCAAAGACAGGGCTGAATTAGCAACCATCTTCTTTAAAACCTTTCACCGCCCCTAAAATTCAAAATGCGCAACGATGGATTACCGATGACGTTACACGTAATCAGGATTCCATTGGCGGAATCCTCGAGGGTCGAGCTCCTCGTTGTCGTACGTTGGAAACGATCCTTGGACACGTCGCTACCGACTCGTACACCAAGCCTAACTCGGGACCCCCTATGCAATCTAAAGCGAGCCTCTGATCTGCCATAAAGTCATTTCGTAACCCATCCCGAGGGTTAAGTACCATCGAGTCCCAAATCTTGAGCTGAACGCGATCCGTGTCGCGCTGCTAACTTTCGCGATGCTCTCTGTACCCTCCGATAATTTTATAATAATAATTTCAGATTAAACTTTTTATTTTACTGGACCTTTTTGCGGTAAATTGTATAAAAATCATCACTTTCAAATTAATTCCTGAGTTGACAATGAGCCGTGAAGTGCGCCTTCTTCGTCCTCGATAGCGTCGTTCGTTGTCGAGCAAGTTTCAGTGGCCGAAGAAACGACTTCTGGCGATAAATTCACCAAACGGAACGCCGCGTGACGGTTGAGCGCGGGGATTAAAAAATAAAAGCTCGTTATAAATCAAACGACTTGTCAACGAGCAGCGGCGCGGCTGTGCTCTGTGCTGTCGCGTAAGAGGCGAGATAGGGCGGCTGGGGGCCGATGAAACCCTTTCGTTAATTGCGCATCGCAGATGCTGGCCGTTGCAGCCTCTCTTTACGAGCCACTCTTTCCCTAGTTGCACGTCGAACGACCCTGGAAAAAAGGAGGGCAGAGCTTCTTTGCTCGGAGAAGGAAAGCTCGCGTCCTAAACTCTGAATGTAGCCCCCTTTGGACTGTGATCGCGAGACTAGTTCGATTTCTATCGAAGAATACGGACGCCGAAGTGGAGGACGCGTGCCTGCGTGGAAGGAAACGAACACGAGAACGCACTTTACATAAAATAATGTATTTATTGTTAATACCCCACTTCGCTACAGCGATTAACATTGATTTAACACAACTTATACCGTACTTCTATGTAATGTATGCAATTTCCACATTGACACGATGCCTGGCTGCGACGGGACCCTGGAACGATCGTTTGCAGCAGGACGATACAAGAGAAATCTGTAAGCTGCAACAACATAAGCAAAATCATGTTAAAACGTTTGATTTTTACACAGCGCCAGGAATCGTATTTGGGAGCACCTCCGAACCAACCCACCCAAAAATGTCGATAGATCACAGAATAAACCTAATTCTAATTCGCGTGTAAAAAATGTGTATCGCGTAAAGTGGATCAGAGGGTTCCATGTCGAGGGTGGTCCCATCGTCGCGATATCGAGCAGGGTGCAGGATCGAACAGGTACGGGTTTGCCAGGGCCTTCCGAGGGTCCAGGAGAGTCCTCGGATATCTCCGAGGCGAGATCTCTTCTTCGCGGCGAAGGTGGAGCCAGGAAGGGGGGCAGGGGTCCCAGGGAAACGTTATTAATTGGCTACACGATAAAACAGTGTTAGTCCCCATTCGCTGTCCTTCGCTGGACCCCCCCTGGCTTCTTCTTAAGATATGGGGCCACGCGACTTGGTGCCACGAGTGTGCGTATGGGTGTGTGAGTATGCGTGTGTCGTATTCCCGTGCTCCGTGCTGGAGGTCCCGCGAGAATCGGTCCCCTAGGAAAAGGGAATACCTCGACCTCCACGGGGATGACGGTATTCTGGCCGAAGCAATCCGTGGAACCCCAAAGATCGAATTGTGGATTGGGAATAGCAACGTTGTACCTTCGTGCTAGTTTAGGCTAGGTTACCATCCTATAGGTGACATAGTAGACCCAGTCCAGACCTAACCCTTTGACCTACACCCTATCTCCCGATTGCTCGGACCATAGTAAGCAGAAAGGTAGCAAGTCCGAACCAAGTAGCACGAGACCAGAAATCATCCCATTCACGGATCTCCGCGATCCAGCTCCGCACAGCGTACCCTCCCCGCGATATTCTAATTTATAGGCTACTAATTAAGTGGTAGGGACGGCCAGGCAGCCTGGGCGCGAGGTAATTAAATTTCCGCGCGGCGGAGAGGAAAGAAACGCGAAAATACAAAAGGGGATCCCCCTCCGGTTTCCACCCGCGTCGCCTCCACGGGTTCACCTCGGTCTCGACGCGTTCGTTTTTTGTTCCTTTCTCGGTTACAACGCAAATGCCTCGGACGTTCCCTCCTCCTCTCTCTTTCGTCTTGTGTACCCTCGGTCACCGGTTCGCTCCTTCTCGATTTCTGTTCTACCTGGGGATCGGCGGGTCCTTTGGTTCGCTCGTTACACAGACCCCGGTGTCGATGGGGTATATATATCGCGTGTGTTTCGCGTTTCGTACCCCTATCGTTTTCCTCATCCACCCCACCCCACTCGCCTCCCACTCTTCTTCGTTTCTTGCTCGTTTTTTTCGCGATCACGGTGCGTGCATGTCGGCGGTTGTTGCCGTTGTTGTTGTTGTTGTCCCTCCTATGGACAAGGGAGCGAGCGTATGAGCGCTATAGGCCATAAGGGCTAACAAGGCGATTACTCATGCCTCCCATAAGAAGAAGTTACAAGCGGGTTCGAAGGTTTATTGCGGCAAATGGCGAAATTTGTACCTTGCTAACGATCGACCGTCTTTTTTGCTCCTCCGCCTCTGCCCGCCGTCCTCCCCTTTCCCAACCCCGTGTTCACCCTATCACCGATGGCTACACGGACTCTAGGCCCGCTTCGACGTTTATAATTAACGAATCGCGACGAGTCGATCCACGAGCTCGCGACCACCGATTGCTCTTCCTTGCCCCGAGTTGATATCCTATATTTCAGCCCCCTTCCGTGGCTTCGAGTACCCTCGAGCCACCCGTTTCGACGCTCGTAACCCTTGTAAGCGACTACCCCTTAACTCGTTGCACTGCAACGCAGCAAAATCGTTTCTCCCGTTCTTGTAATTTCTCTGATTTCATGATTTCCAGGAATCGTCTCAGCGAGCGAATTCTTACCTCGAATCCAGCGACGATTATGACTGTCCAAGTGTTTGGATCGCGCGCAATTCCCTGAATCATTCGAGAACGCCTCGAGAATCGAACGCCGAAGACGACGTTTAGGTGGACCGCTCGTGAAGCATGCTGCTGTTGGGTCCAGAAGGATCCGTGGGTCGATCGGCGATCCAAGGTCAGAGAAACTGTAATTTCACGAAGCAGAGGCTTAGATTTTGCGATAACCGGGATCAATGGGTCGCGAGAATGAACACGCGACCGGTGTTGAGCAACAATCGCTTCTCGATTACTTGGTATTAATAATATATCATAAGTGTCAGGTTGATTACTAATTGTAAATTATATTCTTAATTTGCAATCATAAATCAGTAGTTTCTAGTCTTTCAGAGCTAATCCTACATGACTTTTCATTAATTATTAATCGTGGTTACCGATTATTCATCAGTCATTCGTCATGATTGATCAGGTATCGCTATTATGATCGACAGAGTTGGGTAGCTTCTTATTTGAATAATAAATAATAAACAACGAATGAATATGTAATTTCAATTTCACGTTACGTTATTTGCGAATCGGAAATTACCTCTTGATTCACGAAAACCGAAAATCTGCATTAATATCGAAGTCCAAGGACAGAGAGGTTAAATAACCAATCCGAAATTATATTATTCTTCTTTAAATAATTTCTCAATGAAACAATGCCAATTCTGCTGATCGCTCATCCTCGGCTTCCAAACCTGTCGGTTTGCCCATTGCAACCAACCCACATCCCAGAGAGCTCTAATTACGTCTTAGGTGAGAAATCGGGCCTGCAGGCAATTTTAGGGAAGTCGAGCTCTGATCGATATCATTACGCGTGACTGAGATTGGTCGAAATCATCGGCAGAGTGACGTCGAGACCAAACGAGAAGCATTCGGTGGGTTTACAGGTTTCGCCACTTATCGTTCGGTCTAAGATGCTCCTCGGCTACCGTCTGAGATTGTCATAGGTGTCTTCTACACCTTGAAAACACCACGAGTAAGCAAGTTCCCCAGCCGATCGCCTACTTTCCCCCTCGAAAGATAAAGCAAAGCCTACTCGACGGAGCGTTAAGGGGCCCGCTAAGCCTTCGTCTAATGACTGGACGTGCCGCAACGCGTCAGAAATTGACCTCGGGTTCATCGAAGAGCATCCGTGTGGAGCGTGGATCGGCTCCGTCGAACCTACGTCACGTGGACGTACGCAAATGAGGCTCGTGTCGGTTCACGCGATTAGCAGCAATGTTGCACATTTCGACGTGCTTTTTTCGTCTAATTTATTCGCAACCGGGGAAAGGATCGCGGCTTTTTATTTTTTCTCCTTTTCGAGATACACGTCTCGATAACCGTTTAATTGCGGCACGCTAATGACGGCTCCCGACTTGGACTAATGATTCCGATCGAGCAGAAGCCGCCGACAGCGGCGTCTGGAAACGGTAACAGGTAACGCGCAGATTTATGGAAAAATATTCCACGTCGCTGGAATCCCATTGCCGTGGATCCGTTCCGCCGGAGAACTACTTGAACCGTGCGCCGGCTGCCCGCCGATCCGGCTCCGATGATGCAATTAACGTAATCCGATCGATTATACGTTACGTTTCGCGTCGCCAGATAATACCCGCGAATCGAAATTATTGACATTACCGACGCTAAGCGGTACGACTCGATAATGAACGCCGGATCGCATTAATCTGCATCGAGCACCGCGCGAGATCGCCGCTCGAAACTTCATCGCGGCGATCAGAGCACAGTCACGAGCCGAAGAAATTGATCTTCCCGTTCAACGACCGGTGTCATGCCAATTAGCATCTCCGATCGATCGAGGGATCTTTGAACGCTTCGATCGTTTATTCGGACCTGGAAAACGTTCCCATCGATTAATTCGTGGCGTCATTCCTGGTGGATCTCGTGCTTTTATCGAGACTTATTGTTACATGTATTTAAAGAAACAAAATCTGAAGGAAAATTATTGTTTCGGTAGCTACCTCTGAAATCGGCCGTTTAAGAACGGAGAATAAGATACTTCGTAGCGTTTGAACTTGGACTCTCTTTTCTTCGACGACGCGACTCCAAAGCTATTAGTCTCCACGGCGAAGAGACACGGGGGAATATTAATTTAAATCGCTGGCTAGGAGGAACCGCCACCGTAAATAACGGAACCCGCCGAATCGCTGGCGAGATAAAAAATTCGAACCCCGTCTCCTTCCCTCCAGGAAAGGCGTTCTTTCTTTTCAGCTAACAGATATATCCATTTACTCGCTAACAATGGGTATCTTCCCATCGCTTTAGGAAAAGACACTTTATCTCCGGAAGCCTTCAGACCTATATCAATCTTGCGCTCAACATGGAAATCACTCGAAACGATTGTTTACGACTAACTGAACTCATTCCTAAACGAGGATAGATCACTCGATCCCTGGCAAGGTGGATTCAACAAATTCATTTTTCCTCCGGTCTTAGTTTCTGGAGTCAAAAATTGTTCAAATAATAAGTACATTGATATTCTTCAAATTTAATTTGGTAAATCAGGCTGCTAAGAGTTAATGAAGTATATATCCGTTGAAATTAAATGTTTAAATCGGTTTTCATAAAACTAGTCCTGACTGAAATCTCAAAAATCCAAGCGTTTGTCTAATTTCAATAGGCAGTGCGTCTCTATCTGTCACTCCTCCTCTCGAGGAGCTGGGTGAACGAGCATCTCGGGCGCCCGTTCGGGGAGACTTAAAAAATGAACGAGGAGTCGTCGGTTAGTAGGGCTAATTAATGACCGAATTCATCACTGTGGACGCCGGGACAATGAGACCTCGAGGAGATCTCACCCTTCCCTCGCGCAGCTCACAGGACAACCCTTCCTTTCGCGTGGACACCTTTCCGAGCACAAGCTGCCGGAGGAGACAAAACCGAGCTTGACGGTTGGGATGCCTGGTGTCGAGCGGCTTCCTCGCGCTGGCAACGGTCATCCTGGACCGTTTCAGGAGGATGAACCCGATTCGAAAACTGGATTCCGATGCGGCCTGAAAGAGGCTGAGGACAGGACCAAGCCGAGGGTCAACCGCGGGAATTGTCCAGCCGTTCAGCGACGCGCGAGATCCTCTTCCGCAGAGGGAAATATAATAGCGCACTCGAAACTAGAACGTATGAATGACGTCTGTCTCGCGATCTGCAGGGAACGAACCTGCGCAACGTATAACGGAAGGCCTGGAGACCTGGGTGCTAGCCTTTCCGTCGCGAGATTTTAAAAACATAAAGATCGAAAGCCCTTCACGATTCCAGTTCTTTCCTGACTTCTACCGAATACTGTATAGATTCTGCAGACATAGAAGAAGGCAAAGAAAAGACGTTGGAGGGTGAAGAAAGAAAATCGATAAGAACCTTACGCGCCCCGGAAATTTATGCAAGGTTGACTCGGAGCAGATTGCTTTCTCACTGGAAAAACCTCCACGTCTACGCGGGGATGCTTAAAAAAATCTAACGGTTATACAGAAGAAACTCTGGCAGACGAACAGAAGTCATAAAACAATACATGGTATCAACAAAGGCATTTTGTCTTTAAGGAGTCTTCGCTTGTTCGACACCATTGTCGCCACGTTCTTCGGATGTTCAGGTGGTCTGCATAGCTTCTCGACGCATTTCTTTAGCTATTGTTGCAATCTTATTGGCAATGTTCTATTACAGAATGACGATGAACACGTGGAGATACTTTGAAGACAAAATACGTTTCTCAACCCTAGGATGACGTCTGGCGGAGTTTCATTTCTTAGGTCGTTCGAGACCCTTATCGGTTTTACACTTCCGTACACTTTACACTAATTTAGTTTACTTGTAATGTGTCAGTGCCGTGTTTACTTGCGATGATGTGTCAGTGCAGTGACAGTTTGTGAATTTTGTGAAAAGAATGTACACCTAAGCTGTACGCACAACCGAATCGACGTAGGACTACAAGCCCCAGGAGCGTCGGGCAGGGAGGACCTGCGCTGTTCGAGAAGCGACTCCGCGAGACTGAAATCTCGCATCGATAACAAGACAAATTGCGTAGGTATTCCTATAATTAAAGGCCCGGCAGCAGCGGTGGTAGGCAACCAAGCGGCAATATCTCGCATCGCGCAGAATCCTCGTAGCCTCTTGTATCCCGTGGCTCGGTCGCGCCGCGGCAAGAAAAGGAAGAGGTGGTTCTCTCGGTTTCTCCAGGAACGGATCAGATAGTGCGCGGTCGTATCGGTGTCGCGCGAAGCTGGTCCGCGCGTAGTATCAAGTCATCAGAGAGCCCAGCCAGCCGAGTGGCCCGGACGAGCAAAATAGAGAGAGAGAGACGAAGCAGCATGCTCGTTGCAACGAGGCACGTTCTCGTCCGATGATAAATGATACGTTGAAACGTAGTGGGTAGCACCAGGGAACGGGTCCGCCAATACGGCGCGAAACTTCCTCCCCGCTGGGGTAACAGCCGTCGAGGGAAACGAAGAGAAAGAAGACGGAAAGGAAGATACGAGGGCAGCGAGAGGGAGAAAAAGGCCGCGAACGAACAGTCGAACTGGCCAAAGAGTTGGTCCAGTCGTCCGCGTTGCAATGCCTACCTGTGACCAGCAGCCGGTGAGGAGAATCCTGGCGGGCACTGTTGCGAGTCCCGAAGGCTAGAACTCCTAGGGAATCCGGGCAAAACCGGTCCAGTCGGATCCGGAGCACCCGCTGCTCACGTCCTGTGCTGCCTACTATCGTCTACCTGCCCTCCTGCTTTTCTCTCGCGCCGAAGCCATCGCACTGGCTTTGACTTCTTCCGTTGCGTGCTCCTGCTCCCCCTGACCCTTTCAAACAGCCCGAGAGATCAGTTATGCGTTCGATAGCGAAACATGTGCAAAACCCCCGTTAGCGGTGACAACTTGGCTGCAAAAACCATCTGCCAGCAGTTTTTCTCGCGGAAACGCAGAAAGTTTGGACGGAGTCGTAAAGTTACATCTACATCGAGAAAGTCACCCTCGGTTTGATCTACAAATTCCCACGGACCTTTTTGCTCGATCCGATGCTATCCTCTTCGAGATATACAGCTAAACGGAGGACCAGCGCGAGACTCGAGTATAATGGAATAAATGTACAGCGATTCGCTGTTTATCGCTTCTCCTATTACCAAAAGATATTCGCGTGCTCCATTTTCCATGAGGATCGATGCCACGGAGGAGGCCGACAGATGCACGGACGATCGGCCGAGATACCGTAGCAGCACCTGCGCGCTGCGAGAAGCAGCGTGCATCCAGTCGAAGGCCTCCATCGGCGAGTATCGAGCGGTATGCGGTAACAACATCGCGAGATCCTCTATCTCTAGAAAAAAAAAAGTCGAGCGTCGTGGACGTCGATGACGCGATTAGGATGGAACGTCGCCGTCGTTGGGTCGCGCCTATGACGAATCACCGCGAGAACCACCTAAGGACGCCCTCTCGCTCGATCCTGAAGCTGGTTGGCGCCGATGGCTGTCGACGCGACTACAAAAGCTGCCACCGGCGTTTCGCGACGAACCCTGACCTTTCGAAGATCGATTTCGTCGTCGATCACCATTAGATTCCAGCCTGGAAAGCACTTTGGAGCGACCAGCTGACCGCTGGATGAGACGAATTCAGGAACTGCGTTAGGATGCGTCAGGAAACGCGTCGTTACTCGTAGAACGACTACTCTCATGGCGACGAAGCTTCCCTCGACAGGGCAACTGGTTGGAGGTCTTCCAAGTCGATTCTTTCATTTGCCGGACTTTAGTTACGTGGAAACCTAACACCGTGGATTGTTCTTTCGGCGTAAATGGCGCGGAAATCGTATACGCTCGGTTTTACGATAACCGCGAGCGCGACAGCGTGCTGTAAAACTCGGCCGATCCCGCTCGCGGACAGGCTGTTACGCGCGCGACTTTATAGCGACAATCTCGTTCGAAGCTCGGCTGAGCGTTATCGCCGGCCGTTAATAGAGCCAAGCAGAGGGCCCAGGGGCCCCGGTCTCTCGACGCCTCGCTCCGCGACGTTTATCATGACGTCTTAATAATTTCTCCGAGTTTACGGCGACGGTATCCAGCTTGCGAATCGACAGCTGTGTAATGTACCTGTCTAATCTATCGAGAATTTCTTACTCGCATACACCGAGATACTCGTTTCTATGCATACCGTGTCATACAAGCGTTGCTCGCTTCCTAGTTTTCGCACCTATATGTCCTGCGCCTTGAATTAGGATATACTTGACGCCAAAGAAAATGCACAGAGTCCTCTCGGGACTTTTAACTCGATTCGATAGTTTGAATCGACCTCGGAGAAATGTGAGAACCGCTGCAGGTCCCGAAACGTCTCAGGAAGGTTCAAAGGGAGCGGACGTGGCCGAGGGCCCGAGCTCGTTTCACGCCGAGGAGTCCTTACGACGCGTTCATAGTCGACACGTGAACTTTCACGCACGGGGCCTAGCCATTCGTGCCGATGACGAGACGACCAGCCCACGGAAGATCGACCAAGGACGAGCAGAAAACCTGGGTTAGAATGCCGAAGGTGAGCTCCACGGGATACGTAATCCTCCGAGCATGCTTGCGAGGCACGATCCTTTTCGAAACTTGCGCGATGAAAACCAAACTGCCCTGCCTTTCGTGATCGATACTGTACGTACCAACGAAAACGGACATAGAACCGTGGAAATGCAATATTTAACAGATATACACAAATTGATTTCGTTGTTCTTCGGTGCTGTAATCATCCTTGTGGTGTGAGAGAAAAGACGTACTCGGGCCATAGAAGAAGTACACTGCACCCATTGGGACGTTCGGTGTGCGCGTTGGTTTTCCAGTTTCGTCCGCGAACAGGTCCGGATTGCATTCCCGAGATCTTAATGAGATGTAATTACACGGCGAAAGGTACGAGTCGACGGATGCCTTCGGAATATAGCTACTAACACGATAATTGCCGCTATTACGTTCCGAAACATCGCATTTAACTGCTAAACGGTGTTCGCCTACTAATCGCACAGGGAAGCCCCCATTGATCGATCGGAATTGATACCCCGCGTAACCTTCGCGTTCTCGAGCTTCCTCGCGAGTAATTTCACCCTGCGCTCTGTCCAGCCCCGATTCTTTTACTCCCGACGAATTTCAAATCGCAGAGATTGTCATTAAAAATTCAACAAGCCTCTCCCTTCGTTGCGAAGCTGCCAGCGAAAATGGCGTGACCCCTTGAGGCGTTTCGAGTGGTTCATCACGTGCATGCTGCATGTGTCAGGAACCGGTCGAAGACGTCGCCAGGTCGTGTTTTCAGCGCAGAAACGAAGGACCGTGATCTTTGTTCGTCGACGGTTCTGTGTGATCTGCGAAACGAGATCGAGGTCTGCGCAGCAGGGGGCCGAACGCGCGCGAGAGAAGCCGACGGAAGCTCGGAGGATGGAAAAGCGCGGAACAAAAAAGCTAATGCCGCGGGAGAAACAGTTTATAATCCGTAGAAGTTAAGATCGAGCGACAATGGGCCACGCGGAGCGTAATAAGGGGCGCTTACAGGATTACACGGCTGCCAGGTAAACGCATTTGCCGCGTTACCTCGTCCACGAACGAGGCCTGGAACGTCGTTATTTCGGATGATCGAAGAACGATCTACAGGGTGGCCCTATAACTATTAACGGCCCAATTACTCGCCAAGCTGCACTTCGCCATTGCATTTAGCCGTTTCGAATACGGAGCAACAAGATTTCGCCGACTGGCGCGAAAATTGACCCGAGATCCTTGAATCCTCGCCCTCCACGATTGAATTCTACCCCCACACACCCACGGTATGCTCCGTTTCTCGTTAGGCGACGCAATTTACCCGAGGGAATTACGCAAATAATAAATAATCACGAGTGGCAAGGGAAGGCTTATCGCGTGGCACCGCGAAAAAAAATATCGCGAATGGGGCATATCCTTCGCTTCGGAGCGCCAGGCCAGCCCGATGCGCGGATAAAGGCGGATCCATAATTCCTTCTTTCTCTTTTCTCTCTCGCGGGGTGCCTGGCCCCCGGTAATTAATGAACACCGTGTAGAATAGGGAGAATTATTGCGCGCTTACGGGCGCGCGAGTTCTTTTATGAAAGGACCCCGAGATTGAAATCGTGCCCACGGATGCGCTCCTCCGCACGGCTCGTTTCCTAGCAATTTATGCGCGTTCCATAAAACCGAGAATGGAGCGCGTCATTGGACACGCGTCGCGCCACCGGTCTTTCGATTCGACGCAACAGTGTCGTTCGCCGGGTCTTTATTCCCAGTGCAAGACCCCAAATATAAATCAACATGTTGTTTTTAAGTCTCGTCGACGGAACCTGTGTTCTTGCGTCGGAGATGTCATCTAGCTGATCGTAAAACAAGCTCGAGTCGTTAGAAGAGAAACACGCTACGCAAACACGGAAAAACGCTCGAATTCTCTTTTAAAAACTGAACATTAAAACCTGTCAAAGCAGGGAAAGTGCACTCCACGTTCTTGGAATAAAATTAAAAATTGTTAACGTTCGTAATTCTCCCACGAAAAATTCCCCAGAAATTCTCCAAAAATTCCTCTTCTTGTCGTCGATGTATCCCTTTGACATTCGGCGGTCTTGACCCAGACAGCGCGTAAACTGACCCTTCGCGCGTTCCCCCGATCCTGTAAATACTGTCAGACGTTCGACTCGCCCGATGACGAACAGCTGCAGTTTGGCGCGAACCCCCGTAAGCGATCCCCGTCGCAAGCGGAACGAGTACGCAGGACCGTGGAACGTGGCTCGTCGCGAGTACCCAAACACGCCCGTGGACAAAAACTGAGCGTGCATCGACGCACAATGCAGTCGGCCTTTGCACAAAAGACACGAGACTTCGCTCCATCATCGAACGTCGACGGATTCGGCATTTGGAACTGGGAGGTAGCAACGGACGCGTTCAACGCGACCATTCCCCTGACGCCAAAAACCGGACGGTTTGAGCGTCGCTAATAAATACATCTCGTAAACGCCAATGACTATTTACAGTCGTTATTCAAATTATTAGAGGCATCGATCAAAGAACAGGTTTTTCAAGAATTTCACGCTACAATAAAATAATTATAATTCCGCAAAAAAAGCAGTTATATTGTGCAATTACCTCACTGGGTAGAAATACTTTTTTTAATTCCGTCGTGATGCGCGCCAACGATGCTAAAGTTCAAGGCGAGCGTCTGACGAACGCATCGCGCGGAAAAAAACACATGACGCGATAAAGTTTGACGAAACAAGACAGAAAAAAATGAACGTTCGACGGAACCAAGAACGCGATCGATCCGAAGATCGCGAGCTCCAACGTGTCGGTGCTATGTGTCAGCGTCGACCTTCGCCAACGCCGAGGAATGTCGACGGAAAATTGTCATTTTTTCCTACACTTTTTATCGCGCGCCATTATTTGCCGTGCTGTACGTAAACCGAGAAATGACGAAGCGTGCCGAAAAAAATGTGAGTCCTCGGTTCATCCCCTGTGCGCTTGGCGAACAAAAGCGGAAAAACCAGGGGTGGAGATGGCTCGGGCTTGCTCGATTTCGGGGATCCCGTGGCCCTGTTTCCCTCTCTTTTCCACTGTTCTCACCTACCGTTACCGCTGCTAATACGACCGGACAACAATGCGGACCCGTCCGCATTGCACGCGTCCGACCGCTAATTCCTCACGTTTTTTCTCCATCCCCTCTTTCGTCGCCCTTACCAACCCCGCAAACAACCTCCCTCCTCCTGACGCCCAGATCCACGTCTTCTGTTTCTGCGCGTCGTTTTCCATTCCTCTCCCTTCCCCCTTGCTCGTTCTTTTCCCGCGTTCCTCGCGGCGCTTTCGCCCTTCGACGACCGCTACTGACCAGCCCGCTGCCCCGTGGCCGGAATTGGGTTTCAGGAAGGACTTTTTACGAGGCCCTGCCCGTCTGCCTTGGCACGCTTCAAAACAACGCGACGCGTTGGACGCGAATAGTAAACACGAGTACGTGGAAGAAGACCGAATACCTGGAAACGAGTACGCGTCGAAGACTGCTACGGGTGGGGTCTTCGGAGAATTCGTATCGAGCCGGTAGAAATGGGAGCCGAAAGGAGACACGAGAGGCGTTGGCCATTGAAATTGATTTCCGGTGGATCCCAGAGACGCGGTGACTGTAGAGTTATTTGAATTTGTTCGGTTTCACCTCAGGGGCTGTAGATACGTTTGATTGTAGCTACAGTACGGGCTTAGCAATCGCGAGGTACCCGAGCTATAAGAAGGGCCAGTGGGCCCCAACAGACGGGTGAAGAAGCGTAACGTAAAAAGTTACGGATTAATGAAAGAAAAGACACGTGTACACGACTGGGACCACTTATAAAATAAAGAAACAAACAGTCTTACTTTTTTCATTCGAGTACATCGGCGCGCAAATAAATTGCACACCCGTGCGAACACTTCGCGCTGCGCAGCACACCTGTTTGACAACTAAGGAAAATGCGACTTTTTTCAATACCCCCTCGCGAAACTGAATATGGTAAAAACGACTCTATAACCAGAATATTCAACAGTGCCAATAACCTTTGTAACTGTGTTGACTCCTTTGCTGAATCTATTTACATTTCTAAACGTGCTACGAGGAAACTAGTCTCAAACTTATAAATTTCCTGCATATTACGTTTCTGTACAACTGTAAAGCTCCCTAATTTTATTACGAGTAAATGTAAACATAGAGTGGCGATAAGTTGCAATTCTAAATGCTGTTCGCAAAGAATCGGGACGCAACGCGTACCGTAAACGTCCGTTCCCTCTCTTCTGCGAAATTATGTTCGCGCACACGTCCGGAGAACACGGTAATCGTATCTTTAGGTGACACTAATCTTCCGGAAAATTGTTTCGAACGCGTCGTTGCGCCACAGAAACGCGTTCGTCCGTCGATGGAGCTGCGCGTAACGAGCCGTATAACGGGTGAAAAACGTATACCTTAACGAGGCAATCGCGTCAGCTGACAGCAACCATTAACAAAAATTGTTTGAATTAACCTGTCCAAGAAAACAAATGTTCCACTACCAATCGGTCAGTACTTGTCTATAAATTTTAATTCCACTCACTCGCGCCCCGAAGATAGCTTCCAAATGAAAATCGGAAACCTTCAATCGTTGGCGCGCGACCATACAAAACTCTGTGGCGCCTGAAAGCCCGCACCTTAATTCCCCTGGTCCGATACAGGGCGGTCTCCCTCACATCTAGTTTATTTCGCCACCCGTTACGTTCGGTAGCCGGATAGGGCAGCGATCCACCTCTCTATCTCTTCCTCTCCCGCATCCGAAATTTGCATGGCATTTACATCCGATTGCGGCGCGACGCGGCCTGAAAGTGCCGAACGCCCGTCCGCCCCCTCGCGGATCGAACTTGCCCCGAAGGGCACCTGCCTGCCCTTCGAGGGTCACGGACGCTGCGGTCCCGTCTAGCGCGAATTGCGCGTTACTCGCCTCTATGTTACCCACACCAGTGACGACTCCTATCGATCAGCCCACTGGAACAGGACAGAAATCCCGCTGCGAACGATCCGTCCATTAGGCATTTTGGAATCGGTGGAAACCGACCGCGTATCGAAGAGCAAAAGGCACCGGTAACACGAGGAACTGCGGGAAATACCCTTGTCATTCTACCGATTGCGAGTTGCTCGCACTCTTCAACGAAGGGGCCTAAGAACCGAGTCGAGAGGAACCCTATTCCAGCTTGACGTAAGATTGAGAAGCACTGTGGCAGATAGAAACGTTGCGCGAGAACAGGGACGCGTGTTGGGCGTCGACACCAAAGAATGGTACTTTTACAGACGCTTGCATGGATGTTTCCGCTACGCGAACGGGAATCGATGCAAACCTCCAGCCTACGACGCTTCATTGTGTTCAGTGCTACGCGTGTTGGCATGCGTCGAGCGTAATAGCACGTTACTTGCGCGGTGGATAGTCTGGATAGATAGTTGGACCAAAACGTCTTATTGCTCTTCGACCAGGTGCCCGATCTGGACTGTAAGGTGAATGAAGATAGACCGATGGATGGATAGCCGATAAGTGGAACACTTCTGGTAGACAAACAATGGTGTTCCTCGTCAGTCGATGAGTCACCTTTATCGCCAACAGTCAGCTGATGTGCAGGAATCATGGAACAATAGAAGGAAAGCAGAACTTTTCTCCTTCCTCTCCCGCGCGAGCATAGGTTGATACCCACGCGAAATCACGCTTGATAATAATCTACCGGCGGATTCACCTTCCCCACATAGAAAGTCACCGATCAGGACTGCAACGACATTTACGTAGAATGCGAATCCAAGCCTTGAAGAGAAGACATTTCGAAGTGTCAAACGGTACGTAAATAGTATCAATGAAGATGCTATCGGAAATGATACTACCACGAATAGAAGAAAAGTTGAAAGGAATCCACGTTCGGAGGAAGGAACGTTCTTTCAGATGTCAAGATGGAGAGAACCATTCGGTAGCGAGTTTTGGAGAACGTTCACCGCGCCACCCACTCGCTGGAGCATTATGCCTTGGGGTTTCCGAGCGAACGCTCAAGGTAAACCGAGAGGAGTCAGGGTCATAGGTGCAGTTACGTCGGAATTGAACATTATTTTCAGCGAGTGCTGGCCACTTAACTTAGGCGACCGCGCGCGCGCGCGCATGTGCGTGTCATAGGTCCCATTATCGCGGCCACTTGGTGTCGAGTCTGTTCGCTGAAGTTCATGCCGCGTTCATTCGAGCTGTTTCGCGTTCATATAAACTAGACGCTTTACGACCAGTCGCATTTTCAACCACGAAGAGCGCACCTTCGACCAGTGATATTTTATTTATTATTTATTTATTGATCTAGCAGAGAACTACCACCCATTTTCAACAAATTCGAAATCAACGAAAGGACGACTTAAACCACCCGTATTCTTATCGAGACTGTCACAAGGGATGTAACAGCAATCGATCCGAACGGTTCTTATGTTAAGTACGTAAATAAAATTTTATGTTTCCGATTCATCTAAATATATTGTACGATTTCAAAGAATTCGAAGCGTTCAAGAGTGACTCCCATAAACAATTGTTATCGAACGAAAGCAAGAGGTTTCCTATTCCCCGTTAGCACGAACGTTACGCTCTCGATTGTCCCTTGACCCTCGCTGAAGAGGACTGGACTCGCGCGATAGAATTACCTTCCGCGTGAATCGGAGAACGTGGACGATGGGGCTCGAGAGTTTAAAAGCGTTTCTTTTTTATTTCTGGGGCCGTTTCTCTCGCGTCTGCTATCCTAGCCAGGAGCAACAGGCCGGTTATAAAACGCTCTCGACGCGTCGGACGAACGTCGTAAACGCGGGACCGCCAGCGAACGAGGCTCCATTCGATTTTTATCGACGATCTCGCTGAAAGACTCGCGGCTAGACGCTGAAAGTTTAGATCTCTCGCGCATTAAACAACAAATAAATTTGAATGAAACTTTAGAGTAGCCTCGAATAATGTTCGAGTCAAAACGAGTAAAGAAGTCCTTTCCCATTTTGCAATCCGAGGCTTCGTTATCGAGATACAGACGTGTGAAGGTCTTACACGCGATCAGCTGATCGAGCTACAAAATGGCGCGCACCGAGAGTCGCATTAACGAACTTCAATTGCTCGTATCGAGCTAACGAATCTTCCGATTCCAAAATGGTAAAGGACTTTTCCCTTTCTTTTCTCGCGCAGAATGGATTCTGAGAATCCTGCCCATTAAATCCAGAGCAACCAGGCATTCGAATAATATATTCAAATTATATTCGGCGAAATATTCGACGAGATGCTCCAGTCCTACTTCAGAGGCCAGGAAAGAGCGAACGGCTAATTGAATCGTCGCTCGTTCGAGATTAGAAACGCGCCGCGGATGAGCGTGACTCACGCCGCGATCGGTGAGCGTATATTAAGTGGCTCGATTTTATGGACCATCCAGGAGTCGATTAGGCGGCCCGTAACGGCGATACGCGAGACGTAGCTGCATCGCAAATTCGATTCCATCGCGAGTCCTTTCGCGCGACCGTTCGATCAGGAATTTTGTCCCGAGACGAAAATCGACGCTGCGCCTTCCGCCTCGCCTTCTCCTTGACATTTTCCGCCCGACACCTACAGACTACTTAACTCCGCGGAATTCAATCGCCGCGTCGAAGCGATTAGACGCACTGGAATCGATCGTTCGACGCGTACGATCCTCGACTCCATCCTAGCCAAGACGGAGACGAATCATCGCAGAATACACTTTCGTGTTAACGCGACCCTTATGGTTAACGTAAAGTCGTTTAAAGGAAGTCCTCCGCGTATACGAGAATCGGGTTTAAGCGAATCGGCTTCGGGGTGGTCGGTGGCGGAAGCTGCCAACCGGGGACATCGCATTCCAATCGATCGCGGTCGATCTTCGCGAATCGGGTGCCCCGAAAAGAGCACGGCGTTCGACTCGCCGCGATTCGATCGTGACCGTCGATAAAATTGAGAATGCACGCGGTCTGCCGGGTTTTAATGAATGAACGTCTCGCGTGGATGGGGCACGGGGCGGGCGAGAGCGCGTGGAGGGGTGCATACGAGAAGAACGGGCCACTGGAAGGGCGCTGGCGGGGAGGTAGGGGAAGATAGAGGAGGGGAGGACGTTTGTACGCGACGTAGGAACACAGGGAACGAATACAGGCGCTCGCGAGAGGTAGTCATAGGCGAGTTAACGGCGTTTGTGTAACGACGGGACGTAGCCGGAACGGATAGCTCGCCGCGGCTGTGCGGATCTACATAATGTTTATTATGCTAACCTAGGCCAACGCGCTCGCATCAACAAGTGTTATATTATCATTCAAATAAAATGTTTTAATCTGCATACGTTTTATCGGCCTCCCGCGGGCATGCGGAATGCGCCACCGGCACGAGACACGCGTTCCATCGCCCCGGGACCAGACACGCGTCCCCCCTCCCCCTCGCCCTACAATGACGCGCCTTTCATGCGTCCGAATAACAGGGTACCCCGAAACAATTAACGACCAGGATATGTTTATGTATATCGGCATGGGTAATATGTGGACGTCAGAAATTTGGCGCGTAAGGGAGTATATACATAATGTTGCGGAAGTGCAGGAACACCCTGTCGTCCCTGTCGAGTGGCGACTGGAGTTTCCATACTTAGAAGGAACGGTCGCAGGTGGAATTGTCAAACTGTCGAATTGTTCGGGAACTATAAATTGTATTATTATGTAGTACATCTACATAATAATATAAACATCCGCGCGTATGGTCCATCCACAGACCGGTTATCGAAGGAATCGGCGATAAACTTTCGAGCGGAATTATAAATTCGTTAGCGAGTCGGTCGATCCGGTGCAGCTGCGAATTTACGAAGCCGGAATCCCGTAGTAGCGGGTGTCGGCGCGGTCTGAAAGGTCAATAAAATTACTCGGGGGCGCAAATACGCTGCAGATTCGATAGCGTACAAATGTTACCGGCGCGCACCAACGCCGCCGATAAATATACTCGCCAATCCAATTACGATCGGCGGACGCTCGTCCATCCTTCGGCCTGAAAATACGACGCCCACGTCCTGTCGCGATGGAACCTCGAATTTGTTACCATTCGCGGAAAAGCATGGCAGCCAACTCGATAACTTTTTTAAACAGAAATACTACTGCGCTCTTCCTCGACGAAATAAACCGTTTTACCACACTATTCGTTTCGAAATATCCACGAGTCTCCTCCGCAGAAATGGACCAAGGATCGAAGTTTCGCATCGTCGAACATTTTCGTCGAAGCGCGGCATCCCGGGAATCTTTATCACGGTCCTGCGGGTCGGCCAAAACTTGGGGCGAAAACTTTGCAACGGATTTTCGATTAGACCGGACGGAAAGGGCCCAGGCGAGATTCGCGAAAAAGTTTTCGAGCAAAACGCCGCCGTAATCCGACGGTTTATCGGTCTCGGGGGTCGCGTGCGAGGATAAAACGGCACGCACGGGATAATTCGCGGAGGGGCAGGGGATAGGCGAGCACGAGCTCGTCACGTGAGCGGAAAAGGGCCAAAGGAGCCGCGGGAAAAAGTCACTTCGCCGAGGAGGCATTTCGCTCGCGTTCCGTCGGCTGAAAGCGTGACGGCACGAATTCGAGCCGACGCCAATCCGTGTGACACATAATTGAATCAAACGTCCGCATTCTTGTCGTCGACGGACAGGGGGTGAGCGAGACGAGCGCAAAAAAGCGGGACGTCTTGCGCCGCGGGTGTGCACGCACGCAATGCTACCGCCGCGACGCACGACACTGGGCCAGTAGTCACTTTTCGTTATGGTAACATTTCTATTAAACAAACAGAAAATTTTCGCCCTCGTTATCAACAGCCTTTTGCCATCTACTGTGCAAATTTTCAATGCTAGATCGATGAAAATGAATGAGCCTATTGGACGATAAACAAGTATCGAGAGTCGCAGAAATGACATTACTTTCCAGTCCGCCTAATATTTCAAAATTTTGGTTAACAGATATCTACAGAGAAAGAGGAAGAGGAATAGATTTTTCGTTTGTAGCAAAGAAATCGGAGCCGCGATGTCTGTGTTCTCGGAGAGGAACGGTTGAATGAAACTGGTGGCTCGAGTGAAATTCTCGATTCCAGAATTACATGCTCCGACGGAGGAAGCGCGGCGCGTGGTAACCAGTGATATAACCGAATGAATAATAAACGCTCGAATAATAACGGCGCCGCAGGAATTAATGAATAAGACATTTTGCGTGCCTGAGCGTTTCGACTTATTTTCGTATGCGGACATCTACACTTTCGCTCAAAAGTCGCTTGGCACGATTAGTGTACGTCACGTGAGTCTGAAAACATGCGACCATTATTTTTTTTAAAAAGTGGAAAACTATTGTTTGAAGAGGTGACCCCTATTATGAATAAAAAATTTGCAACCTTGAAAGGTGCACGATAGATAGCAAAGTGAAACTAGATCATCCCCTCCAGGACGTAACCAATGCCGATTAGAGGGAGGTTATTAAACTTGACCTCTAACACATGCAAATGGGTAATCGGTAAAAATATTTTTAATTTGTTTGTTGGAAATATTATAATTTAAGAAAATATCCAAGGCAATCCCATTTAAGTCAGCAACTAGTAATGGATTGCATACATTAGATAACGAAAGTAGGTAAACATTCACAAATTACTCGAAACGCTAAAGTCGCGTTAAAAAGAGCAGGTGTCCTAAGACTTTTGAGCGTTAGTGTACACTCGAAGGATCTCTAGGATGAACGTTCGACCGCTAGATTTAAATATCCAGTTATGCAAAGTATCGTGACGGTGCTCCAATTGTCCTCGTCGAGTTCCGGGCTTCCACGAATGGGACAAAATTCTATTACGCTAATAGACGATAAATAAAAATACGTTACACTGATTTATCAGCGATGTCTGTTCAATCGAACAATTACACAGGTTAGTTTGCATTCATTTAACGCAACCTATGATTAGTTTGAGACATGATGTCGGTAATTGCTTGTTTTTGATCATCTTCATGAATAAAAGTATGTTTGTGGTAGTTGATTGATTTTAAGAGGAGTTACGAGTATTTGGTTTAAAAATATCGAGGCGACTAACGATTTTAGAGTGAATCATAATTCCATTCTATAATTTGAATTGTAATTCTTCCTTGACGTACAACGAACACTGTTTATCTTTTATCGATTACGCGATATTATTATTCAGATGGGAATTCTGCCCATTCCCGATGGAAACCGAGTTTTGGTTCCTGGTTGAATGGTGGCCGGAGGGATCGGACGTTAGGTAGAGATGCGTGCCGTCTCTTTCTGCTGGAAGTCGGTCATTCGTCTCTCTGTCTCTCTTTCTCTCTCATTGGCGCTCCACGCGAGCCTCCGCGTTGCTTTCTCTGTCTCTGGGTCACTCGCACGGGGAACCTGGGTGGGATCTTTCCGTGCCACCTGTGTCTTCATTATTCAGCAATGCAAATAGATTACCGGCGCATTACCATAATTAGATTCAATATTTGTAACTTGTCACGCCATTAGTATAATTCATCCGGTCGCGGTCGTTGAGTTCGCTCTGGCGATCTGACAGCTTGGCGAACAGGATCAGAAACCAACCGAAGCGAGCGTATTTCCTCCCTTTGGAAATTCCCGCCCTTTCGACCTGCTACTCTCGTCTGCCATTGCCACAACTCGCGAAGGAAACGTAATCAATAAAAGGCAAACAACTTTCAAAAGTACGTAAAGGTTAGTAAAACCATCCGATAGAGTAAATTACACGAACGATCGTTGAATGCATACCCACGATTACCCTCGGTTATCTTGATTACGTTAGGTCGGAATAATTAATTATCCGACAATTAATATAAAGGAGTAGCTGTCTAGTGGAACACTCTTGTTTTTGTCGAGGCGATAAGAAAATCACCCAACGCAGATTTTCCGCGACAGAACGATCTTCGTGTCGCGATCGGCGCGTCAATAACGCGACATCGGGGCAACCGGAAGCCTCGCTGCTCGTAAAACACGTAGCGATCGACGCGATAAATTATCAGGTTGCGAGCAAACACAGGTAAAAAAGGACTACTGATAATGTTCCTGGTATTCAAACGATTACATCGATTTCCGCGTAGATTTATCATCGTCAAAATTGGAGATCGCAATCGTCGTTATCCAACGTTGCACGATCATTCGATTAACTTGTTTTACGAAATACTTATAGGTACGAATTTAATCGTTTGTACTATGGAATTCTATTTTAATCCTTGCGTTCGGATGAACACCCTCGCCATATAAAATTTCAACCCTCTGCCCATTCCACTCTCGACGTAGCATTAATTTAGAATTTGAAACGTGTTCCAAGAGCGGCGCGGCTTAAGGAAAAGCGTGCAGTAAAAATGGAAAAACAGGTCTTGGAGTCCACCCTGGCTGTCGAAGGCTACTAGAACGCAATAGCTCGCGGTAAAAGCGTTTTTCCGACCGAGGAATGAGCTGCTCGGCGAAGGTCGACGACGACGTCGTCGAGAGGAACGCGGCGGAGGCGCGGTCGCACGCGCACCGATCGCATCTGGAGCAGACAGATCGCTCGATCTTCGACCACGATCAACGTCTATCCGTCGATGGTGCGAGATAAAGGCAAGTTGCGTAATCGAGGTCGGCGATTCTGGCTGGGAACAATTTTTTTTCGACGCAATTCGCTGCGGCGCGATCACGAGAGGTTATCGGGTCGGTGATGTTTTCGGGTTAGTCAGTAGGATCGGTGGTGGACGTTTGCCCTCAATTAACTTCATAAGTGAGTAAGGAGGCGTGCGGCCAGTCGGTCGTCCGTCAGTTCGCTCGTATCTCGCGCGCCCGACGCCGACGCCGACGCGACGTCACACGTCGAACGCGAATCTTGGAGGATGCCGATGATGGCGGATGGTTGCCTCGCTACGACCACATTTTCTCTCCAGAAATCGCGGAGAGAACCTCGACCTCTTCGCGCCATCCCAAAGAGAAGCCATCAGTGTCGGAACGAGCGATTTCGTTTACCTTTGGTCCGTTTCGATCCAACTGCGACGATGATAAATATCGAAACAGAACTAAATAGCGTTCCCTTGATCGCTGATTATCGTTACGACGAGAGAGGAAAATTTTCAGAGACCTGCGAGCCGCTTTCCGGTCTGATTCCGCGACCGGCGGAGAGCAGCGCGAGCCAGTCGCTGTAATTTACGCTCCTCGTCCTTCGGCCGTGGAATCCAGATACCGTGTCAACGAGACCGATCGTTAAATCCGACCAAACTGGACGCGAGCGTTCTCCGTGTCTCCGAAATTGGAGAACGAGCTCCGATTGGCGCGTAGAAAGCGGAATCCCAGCTATTCGACGCCGCGGCCCTTCTTCGCCGCGGGGATCCGTCAAGTCTTTAGGCTAGGCCAGAGATCGTCATTCCCCACAAGGATCGAGTGACACGATCTAACGATCGTCGCCGAAGGAAAGCTTTGCAAGATTTTTTTAAAGCTTTTTTTTTTTATATGTAGGACTCGAGGATAAACTTTTCTGAGAAAAATAAATCGAAAAATCATTCACTGTTTTGCATTCGGAGGCCCCGTCGCTCAGATACGACCGATTAGAGACGTTGGTCCCGATGCGCGCCATTTTGTACCGCGGTCAGCTGATCCGTACTCCCACACACGCAAAAACTTGGACTGTTCGTATCTTGATAACGAGGTTTCCGATCGTAAAACGGTAAAGGACCTTTTGGTTCGATGGCACGAAAAGAAAGGCTTCCTGATGAAAATACACCAAGTTCATCGAACACAGAAAACCGAACATCGCGCGTAATCTTCCTCGCGGTTTCTATTACATACGTCGCGTGAGTCACGCGCGAATGTGCGACGCGCAATTGTTTCACATCGTTTACAAAATCCCTGCGCTCGGCGTGGGGCTAGCCTAAACGAGCCACGCTCGATCTTTATTGTATCTACGGCCTCGATCGATGCCCGCGCTCTTTGGCCGCTTATGAAAACGGCGTCGTCCGTAGGATCAGCGAGACACTCTCGCGAGTCACGCCTACGCGAGAATTTGCCGCTCGAGTGAAAGAAACGCGAACAGAGGGACTCGGGCCAAAGGGAGGAAGAAGGAACAAAGAGGTGTACGCGTGTGTATCCGTGTAAGTGCGCGCGCGTGCCTGTGAACGTGTGCGATCGCGTTGGTGGATGGCGCGCACGCGGGGACCCGAGCTGTACGCGCGCGATCCGTACAGGTGTACGTTTCACGAATGCGCGCGTAGGCTCGTTTACTTAGCCAATGCCATACCTGAGTTATTTATCTGTCTTTTGCCCGGCAGCACCAACCGAGAATGCCTCTATATACGAGCAGCGAACACTCTTAGAGAGCTGTACGCGTGGGTCCGGAGCTGTTCAAGGCCTACCTGCTCGCTTGCTCGCGCTGCTCGGACGATCGCTTCTCTCCCTCCTCTGTCTCTTTCTCTACCAGCTACGCAATATCGCCGCGAGTCGACGGGAGAAAAAGAACGAGCATCGAAAATTCGATGGAAAACTAAAGAAGAATGGGGAGGGAGCAGCATCTTCTTTCAGCTGGGGTACTGGACTCTGGACCAGATCTCGGGCGATGCAGGACAGTCAGATGACGAAAAGCCTATGGTACAAGGATAGATCCATCGATCTTTGGATCAAAGAAAAAGAAACGCAGACTTTCCACGAAGATGAGCAACTTGGCAGTGCGGGATCACAAAGCATTCGTCCATCCCGTACGATTACATATGTCCGGTAACTTGGCTCCCAACCTCGACTCCCAAAAGTTGGATAGATTCCTCCGCCAGTCCAAGAGAAAGTCTATCATACCCTGCTCTAGCCCGTCTAGAAATCTCGAAACCATCGGGCCACAAGAGGACCCGATCGCGAGGCTGGTCAAGGTCGCCTTTCGAGTCCCCGAGCGTGTTGGGGGGCTCCAGCGTGCAGCGACGGGGGTCACACGGTGGAAAAACGGTTGGAACGTGGTCAGAAGACCGCGGCGTCCTCGATATCGGGGCGACGTTGGGCGTCGATCGGAGGCCGCGAGAGGAAATCGCGGCCGCGCTAGGTGTGGGTATACCTAAACGATGGACGAGGCTCTCTGTACGTGGCTCGACGAGCTCTCCGTAGCCGGATTGTCAAGTGACGTCAGCGCACCGGAAATGGAATGTAGGTAGCTGTGCTTATTAAGCTTCGCTGGCTGCCCGCAGAGGAAGAGACGGGGCACGGGGGTACAGGGAGTGAGGAGGGGGCGGTGGTGGCAGGAGGGAGAAGGCCTGCGGAGCGCAAGAAGCGAAGGAAGGATGGCGTTCAATTGTTTCCTCTGCACACGCGTGCCGAGTATCGTCGACGTCGTTCCTCTTCGCGCGAACGGACGTGTGGCGTTGTACGTATACCTACGTCCGTTTCGCGAGGAGAACGTGGCCGACGGAGACAACGGCGTCAACGACGACGGCGATCCTAGTGTGGGGATCGGCTATTAAATCAATGCGCCGCTGTCAGGATCTGTTCACGCCTCGCTAATGCGTCCGTGGAATGACAACGAGCCCTGCTAGCAGCTCTCGCGGAGCCTCCGGAGGTCTGCCAGGTTCCATAGATCCCTCGGCCTGCCACATCCCAGAGATCACTTGGCGTGAAAGTTCAATTTCAAAAGTATGCTGTCTGCACGCAACGCGACGGCGTCTAATCAGACGATTGTACGAGCAGACATACCAAGACCTGGACGAAGGCATTCGCAGCGACATTCGCTGCGGTTGAGAGGATTCTATTTTTACCGCAGGTGGCTGCGGCATCTTCTTCCTGTTGAGCCATCTGCTTCGCAACGAGCAACTTAATTTTCGAGGTCCATGCAATGAACTTGGTGCTACCAGCATGGGGATCGAGGAAACGACGAGGAGCGTTTGAGAGCCACTGCATGGGAGGATGACCGATACACAAACTTGGAGAAACCATCTACTAGGGCAACCGTTTCGGGTGGACACTTAATGGTCCAGGACTATCGCCGCGCCGCAGAGAAAGGACGATCCCGATTGAATAATCCGTAGGACGATATCCCCGAGTATCGACAAACTCTTATCAGAGGATTGGGAGGATAAGCCGTAACGCGAATCTCCAACGTGCACGTACGCGGCCGTTGGGGCAGTGTACGCAGACGTCACGGTACGCCTATAACAGTAATTTTGGTAGGTGTGAACGAAACGTTGCGCGACTAACAGAGGGTGGAACGTCGAAGGATGAACGAGGAGGACGGCTAGACCGTTCGCCAAAGCGCATGTCGCCTCTGTTGGAAAGGGGGTAGCCGACGCCTGCGCCTCCGATCGACGCCGACGTCCCTGCCCCGTCCGCCCAGTCTCCTTTCTCCCCATTTGTGTCTCCTTCTCCTTACTCTTTGGCCCCCAATTCGTACCCCTTTCACGTCCCTCCCTCACTTTCCATTTCTCTAGCATTTTTTCCCCTCCGTCTGTGAAATCTCTGCTCGCCTGTCTCCTAACTACTTTTATCATCCCTCCCTCGTACCTCCGCGCGCCACTTTCCCTCCCCCCGACAGCCTCCGGCGTGTCACTGTCCTTGCTGGCTGGGATCCCCTCCGCCTCCGCCTGATAGTTTCACCCCCTTTCGCCGCGACTCTCATTGTACGCGCGCATCACGCACCGACTAGGTGAAACCGTCCGACGATTTCCTGGTTGACACCTGATTCTGCGGCTTTTCCCGCGAGCAAACGTCTCCTCGAGACGCGAGAAGTCGAGGAGTCGAGACGCTGCGGAGATTCGACGAGTGTCGATTAAGCATAAAGAAGAGGAATAGAGAACTTTTCAAGTTGTTAGATGTACGGTAAGAAAGCTCGAAGAGTGGGGATAACCACGCGACAGTTATCGAACAAATCTCCCGCGACAAGTATCTGTATTAGTCTATGCTCTCGAGATACCGTGGTACCCGGCAATTTTCTCAGCTTTCGATATCAATTTTTGCCTGACCTCTCGCCTTTTTGTTTTCAAACGGAACGAGTGTCCGCTAAGGCAGGTGCAACGGCGGAAACGCGGCGATTAACCGCATTCCGGCGTGGCGATAACAAGACTGATCGAGCGTCTCCGACAATCCGATAGTTGGGGACCCCCGGTTAGTTGCGTCACTGGATGTCGCAAAAATTACGTCTCCGAGAGATCCTAGAGTCGATACGGGGTGGACAAGCTCGCCCCGGGATTCAAACCTGTTCTGAAAATCGATTTAACGGTCACCAGCCGTTCCAGGTCTACCTCTAACCGCGAACCTAACACAAAGAATCGCCTCCCTTTTCGCCGATGATCGCCTCCCGCGCCACCTTATCGCGCCGGTTAATCGCGCTGCTTCTCTCCATGCATAATTAAACGCAATTCGCGCTTCCACGTAATAATCGGCTGCGCTGCGAAGCGACGCGAGTCGCCGAGGCAGCCTGAGGAGTATCGCTCGTCAGACGCAGGAACCGGAAACGCGTGTCTGCTGGCCGATCAACGCCTTTATACGGACAGGAGATGTCCGGTGCCCGTGATGGTCCCTCAGAATGAGCTCAGAATGAGTACCACCACTCGACCTTCGAGGCGTTTTTCGCCGACAGCGCTCGATAATTATTATTAGATGGCGAATCACTCGGGAGTGGGAGTGGGTCTGACGAGGCCAAGATGACAGTCGCGTGCTCAAATTCGTTTGGAAATTTATTTCGCAGCTACCTAACCTCAGGGTCGAACGTTCTCGTCGCGAGTATGCGTTTCCCACAGCATCTAGCGAGTAAACAAGCCGCGCATTCGCTGGCGATAGCTTATGCTCACCGTGCAAATCCAGTTCCACCGTGACACACGCAAGTGCCACAAAGGATCCCTCACTGGGCCGACGCGGAGAGCACCCAAGTGACTGGGCCAAAGGGTCGAAGAAAGGGGAAGGATCTAAACCTGCAGAGTTTCTTTTTCTTCCAAGGAGAATCGACTACCGTTTCAGTCAACGCTCAGACACTCAATGGGTCGTTTCCAGTTTGCACACTTTCGTTCCCAAGCATCGGATCATTATAGCTCTCGGAGCAAGCTGTCGGTAAATCTGTTAAACGACGGACTGGTTTGTCCACCAGACGACCAATCTCGTCAATGCCATCGACAATCGAGTCGTTCGATTATTAATATCGTAAAGCGACACCTCCGTGGATCAATCGGGTTTAGGAAAAATCGACGCATGTTGCTTCTTTCCTCGTCTTTGTCGCGTGTTAAATTAAATTAACAAACGCGCAGCCTCTCGGCCAACCGGATTTTGTTCTCCTCGCGTTCGATTAATCCACGAGGCTCTCTTCAAACCTCGATTCCGCAAAGATTTCGATTCCCCCGCGCGACGAAACGGGATTACATAATCCCACGGATCGCAGTTCCAATCGGGCACGAAATAATTGGAGGTGGATCCCGACCGGGTCCAATTTTTGCGCGCGGAAGCGAGTAATCGTTCGCCTCGAGGATCCTAGGGTTGCGCAACGCTGTTTCTGGAAAGGTGATCTACTTTGCACAGCTGGCGATTAAGTGTCTCGAAAACGAATTCGACGCTAGATGGGTCCGATAAGAATCGATGACGTTCGACGATAGAGGAAGCGGGCAAACCCAGAGGTCGGTAAACTCGATCGCGCGTAAAAAGTAATGGGACAGGACTCTGAAAATATTTATCGGCGAACAGATTAGTAATCGATATTGTACACATCGAGGTGTCAGGTCGATGGAGAATAATGAGATGAATGAGTGATATTGTTAACGGAAAACCGCAAATAGTTCAGGCTATGTTGAAAGCAGTTTAATTAACGATGGCTCTATTTATTGTGTCAAGTCGGTTTCATAGTCTATAGAAATAGAACCTGATATTAGTCATCGAGCAAGTAGTTAGCGAGGAGATAACGTAGAAACTATCGATATTTAGCATTTCCTCGGGTGATTACTTTGAAACAATAATCATTTGTTGCAATGAAAAATGTTCAACTCTTCTTCAGCCTACGATTAACTCGGAAACGAGTTTAATTCTATTGTTGCTTTCTTTATTTAAACTTTATTTTGTTTCTTCGCTGAAGTTGTTCAAAGTTCACCTTATTTTTCTCATTGAAACAGATGGTCTTCGCGAGAAAGAAAGGAAAGATCAACAAGCAGCAATTAATCCACGGTCGACGTGGTCTGTGCTGGCGTCAATTAAACGAGCGAGGATTAGTGTGAATCATAATGAATAGTATTGTCTATGAATCGTTCGCGAGACACTCCCATTCACCGATCTTCGATGTAAACGTTTAAACAAACGGAGCGTAAATTTCGCTTGGACTCCACGACTGCGTCCTAGAAACCAGTCTCTTTTGTCCATATTCTTCTGCCACCGGTTGCATCGGTTCGAGTAACGAATCCGAAGGGGGCTCCGTGTCTGTGCGCAACCAGAGATGGTGGAAAATTGTATTCGAGCAATGGACAAACAAAACATAAATTCGATAAAATTATTAAAGAAATTCCAAGTTCCAATCGGGCCACGAATAAATCAACGATTGGGTAATTTACCTTGTCAGCAAACACGAGAAAGATTCTCTCCCTGTTCCGCATGCGGGGATGTGTAGTATTGCCAACGAGAGCAAAAAAAAAAACAAATAATAACGCCAGTTCTGTTGTTGTATTACTTTCATGTCGTTTATTAATTAAAATTCAGTAGTAATTTAGTTTTTGCCATTCTAACAAAACGTCACCACCATTCGCCAGATCTTTATTTTACGTTAATAATAATTAATGTTTAATTATAATAATATACAAGGGAGAAGGGAGGAGCTGTTTACAGTTTTTTTGCGTGTTTCGGTTTCTCGATTCGTTTTTCGCGTTTCTGTGTGTGTATGTGTGTGTGTGTATTTTTTTCGCGTACACCCTATAAGTAACTTTACATGCCTTTTTTCGTGGTCGCTTCTTTTGTCTCACTTTCACACGCGGACGCATTCTCGGTTGTCTCACTCTCTCGCCAGAAGCACGCATTCGTCGTTGACGCAATAATTTTCGATAATCTAACCGCGACTAACGGAGAAAAATTAACAAAACAACGGTGGCTACGAGCCAGAGATGGGCAGAGATTATTCGAAGAGCGGACGACGAATAAAACCAACACCCACGGCAATTTATTCGCGACGTCTACCGGAACGGAGCAAGTTTTTGTTCTACAAATAAAATCCTAATTTTTATTCCAAGGGTAGCGAACAGGAAAGTACTATTTCGTTCGTTATTCGAAAGATTCGCGTGGGGGTTTTCATTGCTCATCTCTGGTTCGAACGGATCTCGTTGGCCCAACAAATCGCCCCCACCGTTCTTCGCTTTCCCATTCCTCTGCTAGTTTTCTCTTTAAATAACAAAAGCCAGGGCCAAAAATAAGTGGCGAGGGAATGGAACAAACGCGTGGCGAACTGGTTCCTTATCGAAAAGCTCCTCGTCGAGAAAGCTCTGCGAGAGTCGCGATTGGAGTGACATCTAGACGGCAACCGACGGACGCCACGCGATTCACCATTTCCCTGTCTCCTTTTCTCTCGTTCTCTCTCTTGTCGTATCGAAATAAATAAATAAAACCTGAAAACGCGTTTCTGGAGCTCGATTCCAGGACACTTTCGGTGGAGACCTGTGGTCGAGGTCAATTGAGCAAGTAATCGCGAAATCTCTCCGCCGTCGCCTGAGGATTCGCTCGCGAGGAACATCAACCAACCTTTGCACATTTCGCGCAAAGTACAAAAGAAAAAACTGTCTAATATTTTACGTATTATAGTTGGGTGATGTTCCCTATACTACCAGGTCCTATTAGTAAGCAGGCAATGGCTAGAACTCGCATAAGAATCGAGCTTGAGGAATCAGTTGACGAGACATTTCGATCGCTGACATAGTTGTCATATCAACACCTAACCGCCTAACATACTCGCCACATCTCTCACAGAATGATTTGATCTTACCTGAGGCAAATCTAATAAATTAAAGATGACCGAGGTCCTAGACGAGCCCGAAGATTCGATGGGGCTCAAGAGCGTATCATTAGAGGCAGAGACCAATCACTGAGAGTCTTTGGAGGGTTAAGCTGCGAAGAGTACGATCGCCACGGTCTGTCCACCGTCGGGACCTGTCACTTTTACGGTTGCACTCCCCCCCTTATTAAACTCGTGCTCGGTAATAGAGCCGTCGGGGACGATAACGCGTCACCTGTTCCTAGTGTTTACTCCTGCACGGGTCCGCGCAGGGACGATCGTGGCTAGATTTGGGTGATTTCGTGGCCGCCGGACCTCTTGAACGAGGATCTTTATGGCTTTTTAAACGCAGCTCGTCGCTGTCCCAGCCGATTACCGGAGGGATATTGATGGCACTGCGGTGAATCGGTGGAAAAGCGACGGGAACCGATTTCGTGGGCCTGGGAAACGCCGAGGTGGCCGAACATTCCTGGAATTCTATCACTGTAACGGTGAACACGATTCGAATTTCATTTGTTCCCGCGACAGATTGAAATACACAAACTAAACGAGGGCCCACAAACGTAACGATTTTTTCGATAGTTTGGACAACTATCGTCCACGTTTAAACGATAATTACGAAGTGTACATGATTGTCGTACAGAAAGTTGCGATTCGATGGTCGCCTCTGTCTTTTCTCGTGTACACATCGATTTTCTCCTGTAATAATTCATAGACCGATAGCTACGAATTTTCATCCATCAATTTCGAACAAGTCGTTGCGTCCGTGTGTTTCGTAGGCGTACAAAGAATCTTTGAAAAACAGATCAGCATCTTTCCGAGCGACCATTCGAAATCCCCGCCGAACTACTCGCGCACGCCGCGTGCGTCGAGGATCGTCTCACGCGCATACGCGATTCGCATAATTCGCGCGTGCTTCGAAAAATTTATTCGAGAATTCTTTCTGCTCGGCGACGATCGGAATTCGATCTTTGCCTCGACAAATTCGCGCCTGAAATTGATAAGATTACTATCCAAATAAGACTTTTGAGGACGAATCAAATTGGAATGTTTTATCAGGATAGTAATTTTTGCCAATACTGCTCAAAGCATTCTGCTTGGCTACCGCGAGGGAAAAAAAGAAGACACGAATCTTGGGGTCTCGTTTAGCGTAGGCACGCGGTACATGGTATCGGGTGTCATCACAAGCACGGAACACAACCGTCCAGAGAGGAAAGAAACTCGGAGAAAAAGCGAAGGGGTGGAGGAAACAAACTGCGCGGCCACCTACGCGCGAAAAGGCGTGAAAAAAGGAGCCTCGAGGTCGCGATCGCCTATTCATGGCGCAGTATTCGTGAGAAAAGAGCACCTTCTTCCTCGACTTCGATGGGAATTTTAAGGGCAATCGTAAATTAACACCTGCTGGCTTCTTTGCGAACAAAGTGGATACAAATTAAAATAATAGCGTTCCCTTTCTTGTCCATTAACGTCGAATAGAATAATCGAATCGATTGCTTCGGAGACGTGTCGCCTCTCAACTCTTGGGAAACATACGAGATTGGATTGTTTTCGTCGACTGTATCTACTCGGCATAGCGAAACCTATCGAACATTAATTAAAACAGAATAAAACAAGGAAAAGACTCTCAGATTCTGTTCGGAGTATTCGGTTTGCTTCGAATGCTACAAAAATTAACGGAACTTTTAATGAAAATAGAAATCTTTCAAACTTACAACTGGGAAAATAAGAAGACGGCGACTTTAGACTTTTATCAACATCGATCACTGACGATTACGAAAATTACGAGAAACGAGTGTTTCCGTCGCGGAAAAAGTCTGATGCTGATGCGCGACGTCCAGTGACCAATCCCAGAGCGAGAGTATCAGTTCCAACATCGAAGAAACAATTAACAATCCACAAACTTAAACAAATCTAACGTATTTATTTCTAGTATTTCCCAGCTTCGATTTTTATATATACGTACAAATTTATACATAATCGCGAGTACTGTCCAAAATATCTGATCTCAGTCTTTCCTTTACCATTCCAAATCGATACAAAAAATTCGCTGACTGCTCTCCAACGTAATTTCACCGACTACCACTCAAGCAAAAGCTAATGATCGGAGATTAAAGGTAATTTAGCATGGGGACGGTTTACCGCGAGAAATCTGGTAGGGAATTTTCTTTCGACGGCAGGAGAAGCTTTCGTTGTATCGAGAGACGATAAGAACGACTTGATCGAACGAGAGAGAAGAGAAGAGAAACGGAGCGTAAAGAGCAATTGCAACGAGGAACAAAGAGAGCAAAGAAGGAGGCTCCGGCGACGACCGTAACGCAAGGTTCTCGCTCTACGATTAGCCTCCGGGGCGAACGGAATGACAATAATAACATTAATAATAGTAATAATTAATAGTAATCGGTAATAATAAAGAATAATAATAAATGACAATAAAGAGATGACGAAAAAAGAAGAAAGAAAATATAATAGCGATAATAATTAAAAAAAAAAAAGAAAACTATCGTAACGCACGACAAAATAATAAATTGACAGACCTGTCTCATCGTTTACAATAGTTCCTTTTTCTTTTTCATTTTACCATCCGCGAGAAACGGGTGTCTTGACAATAAAAACGTCGCAAATAATATATAATATAGCTACAACCTCTCGACGTCGCCATAGATTTCTTTCTCTCTCATATACATAGACTTTGTTTTATTTTATACATATATAATATTTATATTCATTCCGTGTGTGTGTGTATATATATATTTATTTATTTATATATATATATATTTATATTTATATACTTACTCTTTATACAGAAGGGGTTTTTCTTTGCGAGGGGGCTCTGCTGTCGCTAGGATTCGGCACACGGTTTTCCGAGGAAACACGCGCGTCATTAATTTTCTCCCGTTTTCCGGGCGCGTGTCCTGTTTCCCTCTTCGCGAATATCAGCTTCGTCTCGTTCGTCTTTTCGTCTTTGCTCTGTTTGTTTTTTTTTTTTTTTTGTAAACATATTTAGCTTCGTCGCGCCCTGGCGTCGAACTCTCCCTTCCGACTTTATCACCCGTTTATTTTCCGTTCCCTGGGCGACGACAACGAAGAAAACGAGACGTTCGACGATGCACGCTCCTCATCACTTAACTTACTAGCTTTTACGTGGTACATTATTTACAGTCCATATTTACTTATGTTACATCATCCGTGCGGGTTTGCCTCTCGTACAAATCCCGCGCGAACACAACCGCCATCATTCGCCACCGGTCGCGGCGTTCGTCCGTCGGTGTCCGTCGGTATTCCCTGTCGTTCGTCGATGCACACAAAACGTCCCCCTCGAGATAGAAACGAGAACATCGCGCACTTATTTTTTATCGCTAGCCACGTGCGAGGGAGGAGGGGCAGTTGAAGCGTCGTCGAGGACGTCGAACGACGTCAAACTCGCAGCGTCTATCCTTTATCGCGAACGAACGAACGTACGAACGAACGGACTGACGGAACCGAGGAGATCGTTACACGCGTTTACGGCACTTTCGAGACACCAGGGGACGTGGACGCGGACGCGAGAACGGACAACATCCAAACACAGCCGGAACGATCGACGGACATCCGATCTTATCGCTGCCGACGATGACGGACAAGCGTCCACGACGAACTCCCTGGCGCGTTGCTGACGACGACCACGAGGGCGAATGGGCTGGATAGCAGGCCTCCCTAATGGGCCCGGCCTCGTAAACCCCGTTGAACCTCATCGAGATGAATGTGTGCGATATCTCCTGGCGCGCGTATCACGAACGTAGCGTTCGGTGGTGCCTACGTCGCGCCATAGTGGTAGGCTCCTCCGTCGAGCTGCCGACAAGAAGTGGACAGAACGCGAGGCGCGTCGGGACAGCTCGTTGGTCACGGCTACGAAGTAGTCGAGTAGCTGCCTGTGCGCGCCTGCAGGTAATGATGATAGAACGGAGGGAGCGTGTCCGGCGGCGACGATACCGCCGGGTTATTCACCAAGTTTTGAGAGGTTATCGAGAGGCCCAACGGGGGAGGCCCGGGCGAACGCTAGTGAGCCGCTAACGAGTGGCCCGTAAGACCCTGAGGACTGAGCATCGGTGGACTATGGCTGTGCCCCATAGGCGAGCCGTGAAGGTGATCCTGCGTGTGGTATCCCTGATGCAGACCCGCTTGTCCCTGGTGTCCGGGCGGCATGCCCTCCATCATACCCTCAGCGAGCGTGTTCGGCGGCGTCATCCTCTTCTCTTTTTGCCGTCGGTTGCAGAACCAAACTCTGACCACCTCCTTTTCCAACTGCAGGCTGCCCGCCAGCGTGTTGATCTCTTGCGCGGAGGGTTTCGGTTGTTTGTGAAAGTGTTGCTCGAGGGCACCTTTGACGGACACCTCGATCGACGTGCGCTTCTTTCGTTTCCTGCCCTGGGCGGCGATCTTGTCGATGCTCGTCGGCGAGCCGGTCGTCGAGTCCGCCTCCTCGAGCCACTTCTGCAGCAGCGGCTTCAGCTTGCACATGTTCTTGAAGCTCAGCTGGAGCGCCTCGAACCTGCATATCGTCGTTTGCGAGAAGACGTTGCCGTAGAGAGTACCGAGCGCGAGACCGACGTCCGCCTGGGTAAATCCAAGCTTGATGCGCCGTTGCTTGAACTGTTTCGCGAACGCCTCGAGATCATCCGAGGTCGGAGTGTCCTCTTCGCCGGCGCTGTGATCCCTGTCGTGCGCGTGGCCAGGATGCAACGGATGTCCGCCGGGCGAGCCCGGGTCCCTCAGGTTCGGATGAAGTCCCGTCTGGTGGTTGTGCAGCTGAGGATGATGCTGATGCGGATGGGGGTGCAGCATACCGTTCATCGCGGCGTGGTATTGTTGCAGGGTGGAGGGCGAGGCCGCGCCACCGCTGGGGTTGTAATGCGCCGACGGGACGACGGGCGCGTGCCAAGGATGAGGCGATCCCATCCCCGGCGATTGATGAGGACCACCGCGATGATGCATCGATTGTTCATTAGCAGCAGCAGCGGCCGCGGCTGCGGTCGCCGCCGCGGTCAGAGGTTTTACATCCAACCCGGCGTTCGTCTGATGCGGATGATGATGGGGATGATGGCTGGTGTGGTGCATCCCCATCGAGGACGCCCAGTGATCGCTGCTAGGTTGAAGGCTCACCCAGGGATTCGCCGACGAAAGGCTCGCCGTCGGATGCGAGAGTCCATTAGGCGACGGGGACGACGACACCTGGTGATGATGGTGATGATGGTGATGATGCTGCGGCGCCGGCATGTACTTCATCTCCCCGGCATCGGCGGCGCTGCGAGGCGAGCCCGAGGAGTAGCCACCCACGGCGATGTTCATCCCGATCCCGGATCCCGAACCAACATCCAGCTCGGAAGACACTGCGCTACCAATCGGCATGTACGTGGTAGCTGCCATCTACCTCCCCTCGTTCAGAGGTTTCGACAACCCTGCTCACTGTTTGCCTAGCTCTCTACTGCCCAGCGTTCGGGCTGCCCCGACAGGGCACCCTCTCGGTTTACCTTCTTCTCTCCTCGTCGACGGTCGTTCTCCGCCGCTCGTATGCCGTTTGTTTTTTCGTTTCCGTGGCTTTCTGGTGTAGATTCCGGAGTAGCGCGAACAAAGTTCACGGATCGTTCTCGTTTAACGCTTCGAACGATTACGCAGACTGTACACTTTCCTCTCTGTTCTCCCGAACGAAGAACCTGTTCCCTTGGTCAGCGATCACCGATCACACGCAGCGCACAGTCCATCGTTCGCGACGACGCACCAAATCCCGAGCAAGCGGCATCCTCGCGCGTGCAAACAACTCGTAGTCCATAGTTTTGTCAGATCGACGATGGTAATCCGCGACGTTACGAAGAACACACAACGTTGTATCTCCCTCGTGGAACCTTGTCCCGTCCACCCGGGGAGAACGTCTCCTCCAGGAGACGCTTACGCGTCTTCGTTGTAATCTCGGAACAATATCACTCGCGAAGTCCTTTACCGTGGATCACTCATCGCAGAGACGCGCGTTATCACTCGACGAATCGTGGAGTTGGTTGCTGGCGAGAGACAGGCTCGTGTCGTAGACGGTGCACGGCGCGACACTCGCGATCGGGACGTCTAGGGACGACGCTGCTGGCGCGGGCACAGGACGGTACTCCGGGAACGCGAAACGGATCCACGACGACGAGTGCGGACGATCACCAGCACGGTAGGCAAGTAAAAGGTGCACAGCGGTGACTCCGTACGGTGCGCGTGTGTGCGTTTTCCTCGTCCACGGTTGTCTCTCCGGGTCGCGAGTGTGTGGTTCGCGACGAATAAGAGGGAGAGAGAACACGATCGTGTGTTGCGCGCGAGAGGAGAGACGACGGGTCGCAAAAGATCTCGCTCGGGCTCTCTCATGCGTTATGCATGTCGTAGCTGAGAGCGACTGACTGCCTCGCCTCGCAGCTCGCTCGAGGTTCCCGAGCTCCCGGACCGCCGCTCGGTGGAAACGACTCATGCGCGCCACCGTCCTGCACATCCCTACCAACGGCCAATGCACCAGCTCCGATTGGCCCCGAGAGCAAGGTGGCCGTCGACGAACGTCACCGTCGGGCGGGGCGAGCAGGGACCGCGCCTCTTAGGCGGCCTACGCACCCCAGGCGCCACTGATCTCACCCCTGTCCTCTCATTCCGTGCCCCTACAGCGCCACCACTGCCTCAGCTCCGACTCGCGACTCGACTCGACTCGATCAGCGCCGAGCGCAACGGAGCCTCTGCTCGACTGCGTCCGCTGACGTTGACGCCGTCGACGCGCCTGCACACCGAACCTGCTCCGAGATCCGTGAGGACAGAACAGAAACCGTCAGCCGCGCGACTCGATCGCTTCGCTGTTGCACGCGTTCCCTCAAAATTCAACGCGTCTACGCGTCGCAACCCTTGCCCATCCACATCTGCTCTTTGGACGTCGTCGATTTGGCTCGCTCGCGACTCGCGGCTCTCTAGGAAGTCCGGTCACGAAGGTCGCGAGGCTGACGCAACAGGTCCCAATTTCGAGGCTGACTCCGCCGAACGAGAATAGAGGATTCGCGCGAAATACGAATATTTGCTCTCAGATACGCGGTTAGGGACACGCGACAAGTTGAAATCTTGAGTATTTCAGTCGTGGATCGATGTAACGAACGTATCTCGTCACGTACAAGTATAGAGATTCTTGAAACGTTTCTGGTCAAACTTTGATATGACTGGGGACTGGGAGCGTGGACGAGCAATATACCTGTAGATTTCAAACGAGTTCGAGATTATTACGCGTACATATTATGCGTTCCTAGTCAAGCATTTCTTAAGTCTTGTCGAAGCTCGAGCGAGAGTATTCGTACAAATTGCACTAACTTGAGTATCGATACTTTTGGTTTAGTTTGCACGCGAGCAACGTGTTCGCACGTTCGTCTGTACGATCGATTCAGGCGACGGCTAGCGATTTAGAGCGCAACGTGGATCGAGCGAGTAAACCTCGAAGCCAGTTATCGAAGCTAACGATTAATTGGAAGAGAAAAGTAGGCCAGAAGGGGCCCACCTTCCCATCGGAGGTGGTATCGATAGGAACCAGCTGGATAAAAAAGAATCTGGTTTCGCGAGCTAACGGCGAGCAAGAAGGAAGGGATATAGCGCGAACGAGCGAGGTTTAGTACATTTAAATGAGAGCCACAGGTAGCAGCATTATGCAGTACGTGCCAGCCACCCCTCAGGAGGGGTGAGTTAGATCATCGTGTGCCGTGGATCCCCCTGTGTCGTACCGTTTCAACTACCCACTACTGGCTTTGCGCCTTCGCACCTGTGGGCACCTCGTTGCTGTGAAGGGGGTGGGGACCAACGAGAATCATCTTTCTTTTTCCCTATGGTGTTTGTTGTTTCGGTGTAACATTCAATATATTCTAGAAATTAAAAAAGAAAGAAGCAGGCTCTCTATAATGTTGAGAAAGTTCGTTTCTCGATTAGCCAAGGCACCGCGTGATATACGCTAACAACTGACGGTATTGATACCGTGAAAACGCATTTTATGGGCGAAAAGATGAATTCCTCTCGCATCGCGAACATCACTCGAGGGCATTCTTTATAGCTCCTCGCGGCAATTACTCTCGCTGCTGCGTCCGCTCGAGAGTCCTCTGGAGAACGATTCTCGCTGGTAAAACACTCGAGTGGACTCGCGGCACAGGAACGCATACTGGTATGCATCTCAACTCGTCGATTGCATCGACTGCTAAAGACTGGAAGGGTTCGAGTTGCGCAAAGTAACGACACTATTTCGCTAAAAATATCTAGCAGCGATTTAAACGGACTTATCGCTCCGAAAAAGACCATCAAAAGTCAACCGAACCTAGACCTAGCTCTTAATAGCTGAGAGCTTGAATTTTTGAACACGTCTGTATGCTCCTTCGCTGCCGTTTCGTCTCCTGTCGCAACTTCCTTCCGTTTCGTTGGATCGAGTGTGACGCAAGACGACGCGACGGAATCGCAACGAACCTCTCCTGCGACGACCCAGAAACGTCGCGACAACTGTTGCACTCCCGTGGACGATCATTCGGAACGGCCCAAGATATTAATTTTGGTGCGACGCCGAGCCTCGAAGCTTTCAACGTTCTTCGTACTCGCAGGGTCACGGGTACGATCCTAGGCAGCTTAAGAGGGTCCTGAAGGGCTGTTTTACCGCGATGCGCGCACGCACGTCCTGGGGGCTAGCTAATATCGACTGACATCGTGGAAGATACGGCAAGCACGCCGGAGATGCCACTCGCGGCCCGCTAACGATAAGTATAGCCGAGCTCTTACCGAACCTAGGAATTTCGTGCGCACCACCGATGCCAATTATGCTCGACTCTGTCATTTACGGGGTCCGTTATTACACGCCGCGCGAGCGGCCTGTTTCGCCGGAATTACGAGCATTTTAATGTCGGACCCGCCATTATCGCTTCTTTGCCAACTTTATTACACGCGCAGACGTTCCCTGGGACGTTGTCTCCCTCGTACCCGAGCGGAAACTTGGGGAAAACTCTTCGCGACAAATCGGAACGATTGCGACGAAAGAATGCAGTTGATCTAGAATACGCTTTCTGTTACATTTAAATTGTTCTAAATGTAATTGTTATTAACGTTATTATTATAAAGAAATGTTAATAATATCGCTATCTCGTCGATGTAAGATTCTCGATCCAGCGGTAATATTTTCTCTCAAGAGTCTCTAGCCTCCGTCCTCTTCTTCGTCTCGATCGATCGCCGTCTTCGTAATGCACCCTTAATTCGATTTTGCGCAGCCCTATTGTGTCAAATTGGATCGAACGCTGCCGTGAAATATTTGCTTAGGACCCGACAGGTAGCAAGGGGTGACGGTCGGGGGAAACTAGGGAAGCGACCAGCGAACGGGCCCCTCTGCGTGAAAACACTTTGCTACCTGAACGTTCGCTTGCATAATTTAGCCGGTCTTTCCTGACCCAGCGAGTCCCCTGCACCTTGTCCGGGATCTTCGTGGGGTGCGAAAACATTTGTGAAAAACACCAGGGGCACGTTCGAAACGGTCTTCAGGGACATCGACGTCCGATGACGTCGCTACGAGTCCTTTTCAACCCTTTGCGGTAGGATAATCGTCTCGCTTTAATTTATTAAAATGTTCACCCCCTCCTACGTTAGGATATCTCCGTTCTCACTTGGCCCAGGAACCAAGTTGCGAACCACTGCGTTAACGCATCCACGGTCGTCCCTGGAAGAATAAAAGAAAGCTAACCGAAGCATCAGCCGGGGGAAGTTTGGGAATTTAGAACGTGTCGTAGGTCGCGGCACAGCCGTAAAAAAAGGAACGATCGTCACGACCCGACCCCCGTGCGTGGATGAAGGACGCTAACCGGCGTAATTTCGCCGCCTTTATGCTTCGAATGAATATTTTAATATTTTAATACGAAATACGCTACGGAGGGATTTTACTGGGGCTATAGCGTTTCCTCGTGGCCGCGAGATGATTCCCCGTCGACCGCGGTTCTAGTTGCAACTGGGACGGTGAAGCGGGGGGGGGGGGGGGGGGGAGAAAGAAACGAACACAGGGTGGAAAGAAGGACGAGATAAGACGCGACAAGGAGCGAGAAAAAGAGGAAAACGAGTGGCATTGGAAACGGCGGAAAAGGGAGAGAAACCTGGATGGATCCGTGGAAGGAGAAAGAGGACATGGAGTGGGGATGAGATGCCAATGGTGGGGGTGTTAGGCGATCGTAGGAGGAGCGTTGGAAAGAGAAGCGACTATTTGGAGAAAGACGGTGGAGTTGCGTGGAAACTGTTCGCCAGGTGGCAGCAGCGCACGGTGTCCTCGCACCCTAAGAAGGGTAGAAAAATTACGCTAACAGCCCCTTGGTTGGGAATTCCCCGAGCGATCCACCGGGGAGTTACCGTGCTGCCATCCCGTGGGAACAGGAGGAACTGAGGTTGCAGAGGAGAACAGCTGGTAAACGAAATGATCGACCGTCGAGCATGGGAAAACCTCGTTTGACTTGGGAAACTGAGCGAATCCGTTCTAAAGTTTTGCACTTGTTTAGTAATTTATTACGTGCAAATAAAAAAAAAATAATATTAAAATTGTCGAAGTATGTAAACAATTCTAACTTAGGAACATATAGGTCGTATAGCTCGTAGGTTTATACGACCTTTCCACGTTACCTTTGCGTCCCTAATCTATCATCGAAGACCCGTCGATCGCGAAACTATTCGAACGTTGAGAAAATATCGAGAAGATAAGAAATCGATGGCGGCATTCGAACAAACGCGAAAGAAAAAGTTCGTCATGGGTTCATCGTTTAGCGTTCCGTCTGCGAGAGACGGGAAGGGAAATCGATAGCTCGCGCGTGGAACGATGCGAGGAGCGCGAAGAAATATGTCAACGATGAAGGAGGGGGGAAAAGACAATGGTTTTATTTACTGCCAGGGACTCGTGACCCGAATTTTTCATGAGCCACAACAGCGAAACTACGCTAGTCTGTCCTCAGATAACCGCAATGTCGTGGATCCGGTGTCTCGTTAGGTCGGAGAACAATAAAACCACGGATTTTCGTTTCGAATGTCTCGCGACCTTTTGCGCTCGTCTCCTGGAAATCGTGTAAACGCCTCTTAAGTGAATAGAACTCGGTGGACATAGGCGACAGAACGGAAACGCTGCAGTAGTTGGCCCTCTCGGGTCCCAAATAGTTCGTTAAAACGTCATAAGCGTCGGCAGGAATGAATTAAGCTTGTTCAGGATTCGATTATAGCTGACGGGGGATCGAATCGTCCCGCGCTAACTTCGCCAACCGCGATCCTTGGCGGGGACGACGCGAAACTCGCAGAGGGACACGCGGCGTACGCGAATTTGCGTTTGAAATCGAGCATGGGGACTGTTCCAGAAGCTCGCAGGGACAGCTCCCGTACCAGCAAACTATTTTGAACCCGTGCTCCAGGGACCCAGCGAGAAACTTCTCCGACGTGACCACGTAACGACGCTGCGAAATTACGCGACGGTACGAAACACCCGATCGATTATCAACTTGAAACCATTCGAATTACTTTTTTAGCTAAATAAATGTTTTATTTCTGTAGCTAAACAAGTGGGCCAGGTTTCGCCAGCAATAAAGAACCCAAGAGCAAAACTCCTTAATCCGCAAACATTAATCCGCCCCCAAGCCTCCAGGTACAGGTACTAGTCCTAGAAATATATACGTGGAAATCTGTAAACAACTCGAATCCTTTTAACTTTCCTTTCGTTTCCAGTATTGGCAACGCGTGGTTCCTGACTGGGAATGCTCCTCGAATCGTTTCACCCCCAAGAGGGATGAACGAAGCACCGCGAGGAGGAAGGCATTCTGCTTCGTGTACGTGCGTGACGTCAATATGTCCAAGATAATAAGATGGCCGGCGATAAAGTGGTGGGTGTAGATACAAGATAACAATCAGCTCCAGTAGCTCCTGGCCATCTCGTGATTACAGGCTTAGCCTCCAGTCTCGGCGTCTCTCTTTCGCCTTGCACGTTGCGCCTCCCGTCCTCCGACCCATTCCCATCCCCCTCGACCAGGTACCCAGATCTTTCCTCGACGTTCCACGTCCTCTCCACCTTCTTCTTCCTTTTCCTTCGCGGCTCCGTTCGTCGGGCTTCCTCCCGAAGGTTTTACGATATATTTCATAAGCGACGTGGACTGCCTCTACCCACGAGGGCACCCGCGACCGTCCTCGTTCCTCCCGTTCCAAGCCCCAGTCTCCGGTCTTTCCGATTTTCGCACATCGAATATTACAGCCTGACGGTGCAAAACGAGAAGGAGCCGCCGGTTCGGTACGACGGCGACGCTGCCAGGGCGTTTCATCCCCCCTTTTGGACCTCTCTCTCCATCCCTCTCGGCGGCCCTTTCGCCAGAGGTACCTCTTAATAATAATTTTGATCGGCAAATTGGCGTGGTGCATATTTCAGGCTTCGATCGTTATCTCGCGAAACTTTCGGCCCTACCCGAGGTTTCGTTGCGCGCCGAACTGGGCCCGATGCGTCGAAGAGAAAGAGGGGTGGCCGAAACGAGGGAGTAGGGTGGAGGGCCAGCCCGCGGGCTCGCGCTCGAAGGACACGTCTCGCGCTTTTGTTAGGGACGCTTGACCGTGGCTGAAAAGATAGCACGGTAGTGCCTCGCTTAATGTTAGACACTTGAGGTAGCCGGCTAACATTAACCGAGAGTGGAGAATTCTTTTTAAGAACTGGTCCAAGTTAAGGGGCCTACTCGACGAGGACGAGGATTCCGATACCTTGGGACGGTGTCCTCATAGCTGAGATTCGTCCTGGCATAAAAGAGCGTTCAACGATACAAAAAGTCCGCGGCAAAAACGTGCGTCATTCGTTATTCCAGTATCCAGATATAATTAATCGATTCGCAGAAACGACGCGTCCCGACCAAAGGTAGTTATTATCAATCGAATCGCTCGATTTCAGACCGATACGAATCAGCGTTTCTCTTTCTCCCCCTCGTCCTCGTTTCGTTGCCGATTGAGAATACCGAGGATGTCCTCGCGCAGCCAGGGGAATGGTGGCTGCTAACGTGGAAGAAGAATGTCGGGAGATCGCGGTAACCAATCATAGCCGCGCAGTCGCGATAAATTAAACGGCTACAAGTCGTTATTACGACTCGATTCGATCGCAGACGCTTTTCATCCAAAGTTTATGTTACCGGCGCTCTCTTCGCGTGGGGAAACTTCTTTCTTCGAGGGACACTCTTCGATTTCGCGCTTTGGAAAAACGTGGGACGACAGATTTAGAAGTCGAACGCCGAAGCCTGCCGGAGGTACAGATAGAGCAGGATCTCGAAGGATACGGTACACGTTCGATCGCGCAGGATACATGTTATGGATCCACGGTCCTGCGCGGACGTGTACAAGGCGCTAGAAGGAACGTTGCGCGGTTTACAAGAACCTTGCCTTGGAGACTATTCGCTCCTTCGAATTGCATCTTACTCGTTCTCTTAGAATAAAAAAAGTAAGTAAAATCCCAGCTATTGCAGTGTGTTATTTTAATATCAATCGTTATTTTAATATTATATCCATACCGACAATAGTTCAACTGTAATCCTGGACCACTATCGAACCTCTTGTTATGGTTCTTCAGCCCCGGTACTTTTCCCTCGGTCATCGTGCCTGTCGAACCCCGTGAGATTTAATTAAAAAGTGGGACGACTCAATCGATCCACTTAATCGAGAAGGACGGAATCGAAACGGCTGATTAATGCCTCGTTCTCTCCAGGACGGTTTCGAGCTATCAGCGAGCATTCTCTCGGCTTCCTACCTCCTTCGTCGACGATATTGAATTCTCATCGTTGGTCTGCCGTGTGCGGCCGGTATTGTCCACTGTCCGCCCACGTCTTGCGAGAGGCATGCGCGTGTAGCCCCGTGTCGTTTCCGCTCGGAGCGTAAACTTTTTCGGTGTACTTAACAAATTTCGCCGAGCATCGTAGGAAGGACATCGAACGAAACAGCGAAGAGCGAACTCGAAGGGTCTTCGATGCTCGATTGCCGGCGAGTACGATCGCATCGATATTTTCTTTCCGTTGGGTCTCGTATCGAACGGGACGCGCCGGGCCGAAGAAGGGCCAACCAGGGAGGAGCAGACGGGAGGAAAAGCAGAAACGGCACGGACGAGGAAGGAAAGAAGGAATTCACGAACTGCAAAATGCAATTATCGGCATTTGTCCGCGGGTTATCACGATCCGGCGGGGCTGGTCTTGCCGTTCGAGTGGGTGGCGAAGCTTCTGTACCGGGTGTGTAATCTATCGTCGACGAAACCTGCTATTTCCTATCCTCGTGCGTGGTGAGTTTATCGACGGGACGTCTCCTGCGACGCTGGCAGGCTTTTAAGAACGCTCCGGTACTCGATTCGGTACTGTCTCCATGGTCGTGTTCAATCGCGAATAGCGTGGGAACTTTGAGGACTATCCACTGCCAATTATTAACGCGCAAGACGTTCGTTTGCAGGTCAAAGGAATGCGAGATGATCCATTTAGTTTCGCAAGAACCACGAGTCATCGGTTTCCAGCTGGATCAGCGGTCGGGTCAACGAGGACCAGATAGGTTCGTTCGCGAAAAACAAAAATGTTCGGCGGTGTTTCGGTCGATTACCTTCGGATAACGAGCCGCTTCCCCTCGTAATCGTAATCGTGCGACGATTCTTCGTTACAAAACAGGCCTAATAACCCGTCTGGCCGACTCACGGCGACCGGTCGTGCCTCTGGAAACCGCCAACGACGACAAGTCGATTTTAAATTGCGAGTGCACCGTCCGAGAATTAGCCCTGGCTGGCTACCACCTAATAGGAACTAATTCGAGACGAATCACCCGGCGAGAATTATGGCGGCGAAAGAATTTAGGATTAATAATTTAGCGCGTCGCGAGCTGCATGCCGAGCGGCTCGCTCCTCTCTATACACGGCGATCGAAAACTCTCCGTGCGCTCCAATCACGAAGAAGATTCAAAGTTAGACTATTCTGTGAAATGCGATTCTCGTTTGCACATTTTGCAACAAGATTGTAGTTTGTAGACACTCGGCAACTTGAATTGGGAGCACAGTACCAGTCGATGACTCCGAACTCGAAGGACTCGTCAGGACGACGATCGCCAACGATCCGAAATCCAGAAAACGCCCTAAAGCTTTCGAACCGCCTCCGTTGCAACTAGGCAAATACAGCGTTGATTTTATCGAGTTATCGACTCGACGTAGACGAAGTTTCATGGCGGTTGAAACGCGAGACGTCGAGACTGGTCGGATTTTCGTATAAATCAAACCTGACGCGACGGTTATTTTGTATTTTTTCCCCTGTTAACAATGTCGCGAGGCGAGCACGACAGGTCTCGTGACCGACACAACGCGACGTTAAGAACAGGCCGGATTACGGTAATCCAGCGATCGTTAATTATTTCCTAACTATATTTATTTTTCACTGTACCATTAATTCTCCGCGCATCAGCCCCGCGCTCGTTTAAATGCATAACGTCGTGGCCAGAAATACGATTTCGCGCCGGCAAACAGCAAACAGTTCGGGGGTGCCGCGAAACAAAACTTTCACGAGATAGCGTATCGTTTCGCGGCGCAGTCCCACGATAAATTACGTTTCGCTGTGTCGCGCCCGATTAAACGAACTCGCGTTCCTTCGAACGGTTCGTGGGTCGGTCGCCACTCGAATTCGAATACGCGAGTTAATTCGGGTTCCTGCGTGCTTGCCTGACGCCGGATTTCGACCCCCCGCTGGCAAACTGTGTTCAAATTTCGAGTTGAGGTCAGATGAAAGGTTCGGGATCTTCGGTTCGAATAGCATCATTTATAAGGTGGTTAGTACCTAGAGCAAAGGTGGAAATGTTTGTGTCTCTTTGAAGCTTTGGCTATGGTCTCTTACCCTATTTTATTATTATTTCCATGCGCATGGTTGCTCATGTTACTCGTTTATTATCGGTGCACGTTGGCGAATCGAATGAAGTTTAAGTGCGTTTCTGCAGACACCCCGTATAAGAGCACCAGCTTAGGTACGAAGCCCGGTAGCCCAGGGCCATAAGGTCGGCCCACCTCTACACCCTCACCTACACGCACTCAACCGCCGTGAAACGACGAAGAGAAAAGAAACAGAACTGGGAGAGGAAGGCAACGACGAGCAGAGAAGAGAAAGAAGAGAGAAGGGACGAGGTAGAAGAAGGAAGGAATAGGAGGATCGAACTGAAAGAAGAAGGTTCGAGTCGGCGATGGTGGAAGAACGAGAGAAGAAAGGACGAGGGAAACAGAGAAGGCCCGAAGATCGACCACATGCGACTTGAGAGCTTACACGGTCTATACTTTGGGCCGTGGTATCTGTATCTCAATTCTGACGCCACACGAAGGAGCTCCGAGAGTGAAACAGAGATGAAGAAACGGGTGAAGAGGACGAGACGGAATCGCTCGGTAGGCAGAAGGAGAAGAAAGGAGATGGAACCGGGTCCCTGCGTTGTGTCGGAACTGACTCCGTAATTTTCTAATTATATACTCCAAAATAATTGGTTATTATCCCCCTTGTATACCTGTGTGTGTGTGCGATGCTGCGCAGGATCGCGGATGCACCGTAGCTTGAGCCTAAAGGGAATCACGAGCGCGTCACGGACCTTCTTCCTCTTCTTTTTCTTCTTCTTCTTCTTCTTCTTCTTCTTCTTCTTCCTCTTCTTCTTCTTCTTCGCGCTGGGAGATTTCTTCTCCCCGTATCGTTGCTTTCTGCCACTTCGTCTTCGCTTCGCCGACGCGCGTGTCTCTCGATTCTTCTTCGTCTTCATTCCTTGGCGACGAAGATACTATTTCATTCGAGCTAAAATTGCGAACTCCTCTCGCAAACCCCAAAAATCACAGCCAACCAACCTAGGCACTGCCTGCTGATCTCGTACGCGAGATCGTTTCCGTGGCGGCCGGGCAATTAATCTCTGAAACTCGGCGAGAATTCGAAGGCGCTTCCGAGAGCAGCGAGAGGCGTCATCCTGGATGCACGGGACGAGGCAGCGAGGGGGGACAGCGCTCTCCCAAACGATAAATTAGCGTCGAATTCATGAGTTTTCGTCGGTAGCAACGGTAGTCCTTCGAGGACAAAACGATAGTCATCTCCTTTCACGAAGGGTCGAAAAGATTCACGAGTGGAGCGCCAGCGCTTCACCCTAATTTGCCGTGGGCCCATGCTATCTACCAAGGGGCCGAAGGGTATTAATAAAAACGCTGAGAAATAGCTCGCGCAATATCTGAAATCGGTTTTTCCCGATCATCGACGCCGCGATTCGTCCCGATACTCATGGGAGCGCATTCCACCGTGGGCTTCTTCTTTTCCAGCAAAGGACTCGGTTAAATATGCGTCGACGGGCACCGTGTCGATCGTTCCCTCGAGCAGGCCGCCTCGAATCCCAGGTAACCGCGTTTACAAGCCGATCAAACGCGTAGTTTATCGTCGGAACCGACATGGACGACGATGTTCGAGCTTGTACAAATTTGAATTCGTGGCGACTACGATTTCCTGACATCCAAGGTCGATGGGAACACGTTCATGCCACGAGAGAATCCTTGCGAGCGATTCGTTGCGTCGCTGCAACGCATTGTGAAGCTGCTGATGCATTATATCGCGCTCCCTTTACGAGAAGCGCACGCCTGGAAGGATCCAAGAGCGGAAAAATGTTGTCGATTACTGCGTTCACATTGTTTCTCGACTCAACGTACATACACGAAAGGAAGCTTCGAAGACTACACGATGATTTCCAGGAGGATCGAAGATCGGAGATCAAAGGTTCGAGAAAACGGTTGTCGAAACACGAGGTCTCGAGCGGATATCGTGGATATCTAAGGACTGCGGAGCAGCACGGCTGACAGATCGGCGCCGCGATCTCCAGGAAGAATGCAAAAGGAGGTCGAGACCTCGAGCGCCGGCCCAACGGAAACCTTCGACCCCTTCAACCGCAGCTGTCCAGGGCGGTTCTTTGACGTGACACGCCGGAACGACAGACAGGGTCGTTAGTTTCTGTGCCGACGACATTAGTTCGCATTAGCGCACGTTTGTTTACCTGTTCCCGTCCACTAGCGTCGATAGATCGAACGTCTCCGGGACAGATTCGAGCAGGCAGCCAGCTAAATGGAAAAATTATACTCGAGACTCGCCCTTCGAAGTTTGTGAACGACGCCAGAGATTCCGATCAAATCCAACCCTGACGAATTCGCGATTTAAGAGATATTCCTGTTGCGGACGGGACGCTTCGGAAGTCTTGCGCTTTTCGAATAGTTACAGTTTAGATCGCGCGGTGGAAGAATAAGAGCCGAGACGGAAAAAGATTCGAATTAGCAGGGAGTTATTGCCTCCGGAGATCAAAGTTCCTCGGGGTCGCAGGCACAGCTGATCCATCGGGCAGGTTCGGTGGTTGTATTCCCACTGAAACAAATGTATTCGTGGGGAACGAATAATTAAGGGCGTATTCTAGCCGAATTCAACGAAATCCGTTGGCAGTTATATTTTTAAAGATCTACACTTTGAAGAAATGCAAAAAAACCATATCGATAAATTGAAAGTTTTAGACTAGAATACACCCTTTTAAGAAGATTCACGGTTGACCCAGTACACGTGCCGTGATGAATATTTAAGAACCTTCGTGTTTATCGAAATTCAGACGGCATAACGCCCTCAAAAAAATTCGAGACGCCGAATCAGTGGCGTATATCTCGTCGCCAAGGGGAAAAAGGCTGAAAAGTGGATCCGTCGAAGGCACAGAGCCGTGGCCGATGGCTCGAAAATCAAAAGGCCCCGACGTCGACGGGGGTTGATGCATATGGAAACAGGAAGGCACTCGTCAAAAGGTCGTAGAGTCGTTGGTCGTTCGAGTGTCGAAAGGTTATCTCCGTCGCGGACACGCGGCTGTGTCGGACATCGAGGTCGCCCCTTTCCTAGGGCCACCAAATGAAATTCAATCTTTGACTACGACGGATTTGCATACTTTCCCCGGGCTCGGAAGCGCCGGCGACTGTCAACGCATAAACACGGCATTACCATAAAAGGGATCCATATCCTCTGACGAAAGAGAGGCGATTTTTCGGGCCAAGCCACGGTCAAGCGAGCGGGGCAATCTATTTCTCCGCGAGCCCAGACGCGATCGATCGATCGATCCACGGGCTGACCGTCGCCGCGGTGGATTCTCGACGATCTTCCGTGATCGATGCACGCCGCGACCCTTCGTCCACGTCGATGTTTCGTCGCGCTCGCAGGGCTGGATTCCACCAGTGTTTGCGCGAAAAATTAAAGAAGTCCTTCTTACCGTGTTTTTTTTTTATTACTTATTAAATTAATTAAAGATTGGGAGAAGGATATGTTATTAAAGGTACTTTTACTTGAAATTGAAACATCGGGTATATTCCACACCATTCGTGTTTTACAAGCTTTTAGACATCGACGAGACGAGGTCCGCGGAGCCAGGAGAAGAGTCGAAGGAAATGATGGAGGCACGGACGAAGAAAGGGAAAGAGACTGCAACGCAGCAGAGGAAGAAAGGAATCGTAAGGTCGTCGTTCCTGCGGATGATGAAGTGGCCCTCTTGTTATCCCTAAATACCACGCGCGGCTCATGAGCAAACACCGACCGCAGTGAGACTGCCCGCCGGTTAACACCGCCGGTCCCTATGGGGCCCCATAAGACCCGCGCCTTAGGGGGGCCCGAGCCCCCACTGGCTTCTAGCACCCTTGTTCAACCCATTATAAACAAGGCCTGTCTGGACCCCAATGCATTATCCCGATATTCCTGCTTCAGCGCCAGATTCGGAACTCGCGCCGCTCCTATCCGCCCCCCTCGTCCCCCTGTCTTCTCGTTTCCACCTTCTCTCGTACCCGGTGCCACGGCGTACTTGCGTAATCAACGAGAGTCGAACAATTCTCGAGCCTCGATCGCGATACTTATCTAGCTCGTTGTTGGATGAATTTCACTTCGAATCACTGAGTCCTGCGATATTTCGATTCCGAAATCTAAGACTTAGAATCTCAAGACTCTCTAGAATCTAAAACTTTGAACTCTAATTGCCGAAAGCTCTGTATTCTACGACTTCGATACCTAACGTACGCCAGAAGAGTGTAGTCGGAGACCATAGCGCTGGTCCGGAAGATGCCAGTTAAATAAATAAATAACAACCCCCCAAAAAAGTAGAACTCAACGCACACTGACCATTAACATTCTCACCCGCAGGATTTATATAACCGGATTTTGCCATAAGTCGTTGGATGGGTCCCGTTCTAACGATCAGACCAAACCCGATAGGTCCCGAAGCCCGAGCAATCGTTGGATCGTGGCATCCTTCCTGCGACCCGCGACGGGTATACCCTGCCACGTGAGCGTTGATTAAATACTGTACTAATTAAATAATTTATTACGGACGGCCGAGCACCCACGACTAGTTGATAAACGACGCCCCATTCTTCGTGACGGGCTCGGAATGCTGACGAATCCGGATTGGAGTTTCTTCTTGGGCGTTGCGATCGGACAGGCAGCATTATCGTTTAACGAAGAAAAAATCCATCGACCCGTGAAATTAATCCTCCGGCCAGAGGCTCTCACGTGGATCCGAGACCTCTGGGATCTCTAGGCGCTACATTCTATATCGACGCTCTGAGACTTCTAGGATCTAGAAGTTCTAGAACTTAGAATCTCGAGGAAACGCTGGGACATCTGTCCGCGGATCTTTTTAATCAGGACCATTTTCTCGGCGTGTCGCTTCGAGCGTTCCTCCTAAGCTGCCTGTTCGTTGGAATAATAGAAACGCGGTGACATCCTCGAAGCATCTGTTCGATAAACCACAAAAGAGTAGAACGCGGGTAGGAGTTCGAAAACGAACGATTGCTCGCTTTATTCGATTCCCGTCGTACTTTAAATGGCCGTTTATTTATATGTACGTATAAAAAATCGGTAAAAAGCGACGATAGGAAAACCAGAATGATCGCAAACAGTGGACAATAGTCGTCGTTCGGTTCCCCGTCCTTTCAATAAGCTGCGTCACTTACCAAACGATAAATTAACAGTTGGGGTGGTGGAACACGAGAGAGGAGACGTCTCCGAATTGAATCGTTTCCGGTTGCCGCGTGTATCGCCCCCGTCGTATTACCGAGCCATTACTCGTCCATGGATGATCCTGTGCCATCCAGTCATCCCCTCGGAATAACCACCCCGAAAGAAACACCCCATAAGATCATAGAGGGGTTGACGCTGGTGCTTGATTTCATCCGCCGACCAATTCTGACATCTATCTTGCGAGACTAATATAAACTAAAAATTAAGTAAATGACATAGTATAATTCTCAAACTAATTAATATTCTTTTATTGTAGGACTGATGCAAACGCAACATAATTGATCGCTTCAAATAATTTCGTAAACATGACTAATTACTTCGAATGATTTCCAGGAACTGTCCCGAAACTATCGATATGGACAGGCGCCTAAAGAAAAACACGACGAGAAAACGCTCGTTCATCCCCAAACCCCAAAAACCCGTGCTGTGAGATCACGTTTAGTGCCACGATGTGTCGCGACGTTCTAGGGTATGAAAACAACCCCCGTATGGGGGCCAGACCGGATCAGAACGAATCATTAGAACCGTTGCGACACAATGGGACGGCCACGTGGATCCCCAGGAAGTTTAGCACGGAGATGCTCTTCCCCACCCACCCTTTCGCATTTTTTTTCCTTCCTTTCAGCAGCGTAACGCCCGTACACGCCGTCTCTCGATCCAAGGATCGCGTATCCGGAACGAAAGAGGAACCGCGTCGAGTAATTTACGATTTGTCGTTCCACCCTGGTGCTCAAGAAATTATATCACTTATCACTATTGTAGATCGAGTTAAAATTGAAATTTTAACTCTTTGCAGTCCGAATTATAGTTTCAACTCCTAGAGGATTTCTAGATCCTGGAAGTCGAGTAAGTCCCTCGCGAGATCCCCTTTGATCTCGAGAGAAATCGAGCAAGCCACAAGCTCGGAAAATATTTTGGTATCCCCATTGAGGATGTTTCGCAACCAGCTTCCCACCCCCGCGGTCTCTCAGCCGGAGGTTCCTCGAGCTATCCTCGGACAAAACCGAAATAGACGGCTCGACAATGGTCGTCTGAAAGCGATCCTCCTCGGCGCTGCATTGTGGCCACCGAACGCCCGAGCTCCAGGGACAAATTTCACCCCTAAACACGCAAATAAAGGATAAAGGATAAAGGCCAGCAAATTAGCCCAGTGAAAGCGGCATAAATCAAAATATTAGAAAACAGTCTCGAGACGGATGAGGGATTTATGGGGTTGGCCCCGCTATGTATGGCGTGCAAGTCAGGGCGTTCCCCCGCTGCTTCGTTCCCCCGTATTCACTCCTCTTACAGCTTCTCCGAAACGCGCGGCGATCCGCGACTTTTGTTTAAAACATGATCTATCGCTTAAATACCTAAAGTGGACAATTTATGAGCCCACGAAGTCGGTGGCGCGAGAAGAGGGAAAGCTGAACACGAACGATGCCATCCTCTTCGTGTCTCTTCCTTTTTATGAGCAGCGTCGCTCGCGCAGGTGAACTCCCACGGCTTTGAATCTTCACGGCCGCAATCCCCTTTCGTATATACGCAACGCTCCCTCCAAACGAAATTTGACGCGTCTCTTTTACGCCAAAGAGGATGCTCCTTTATCGTTTCGACACACTTTCCAAGATTCCCGCGTCCTGGGACCACGCAGGTACACCCTGTTACCATTCGACCTGGTTATGAGAAAGTAACGCGTTCGAAAGTGAATCTCTAGGATTTCTAGGCATTGAAATATGTAGTTGGCATCGCTAAAAACTTCTTCCATTATAAATTTCCTACTAGAATTAGTTTCCTCTAACCTCTGAACGGAACGTGCTAGATTCGAGCAGCCGATATCCGTGGATAGCCAAAGGTTCGTCGGTTGCGTCGGCGAGAGGTCGAACAAGTGTACCGATTGTTTCGCCTTCGACTTTCCTGCAGGGACGCACTTTAGATGGAAGCTTCGATAGATCGTGACCGTGGACGTGGGGCTGCGTGAAACAAAAAGCTGACGAGATCGCGCCGAAGATTTCGTCGAGTCTGTCGCGGAAGCCACGTCCTTCGCATAACTCTCGCCGCTTGGGCTTCCCCGATTTTCTCTGCTTTTTCTTTCTTACCGTTCCAATCGCTTATCTATCCATCTTCTTCTCGTCTTTACCCGCGAAAAACATCGCTCCGCGCATGTAGCTATACTAAACAACCCCGAGAGCTTTCACCAATCTTCGAGATTAAAATTCTCACTCGAGGTGCATATTTCTCGAGCATGAGACCAAGTGGAAAACAAACGAATTTTTTCGATTCCTCCAATGCTACAACGTCGCCGTAACCTCCCGAGGTGGCATCCTTACGTAAAGGTAACAACCGCGATACGCCGTCGGTGATAAGGCGGACACGCGCGTCGATACCTACGTAATATGCGAACGAATGCCTGAATAATGGATGTATTTCGGGCGTTATCTATCTAGCGAGCGTGCCCATCGACGCGGGGATATATAGCGAGATAAGGAACGGACGGAATCGGACAGCGACTCGATATCCCTCGCGTCTCAGATAAGACGCTGCTGGACGTAAGGGCAGACGACGTGGACGTCGAAAAGGAGTCGCAGTGACTGTTTTGGTTAATGCATTTATGTATCCGTCCCGATCGGACTGGTATCGTCACCGTTCCGCTTTCCTTTCCTCTCGGTCCTCCGGGTTGTCGTCATACGCGGTGATACGACATCGCGTCAGCGAACGCTATCTCTCAAAACCGCGACGCGATCCCCTGTTTCACCTCTTCGTCTTCGTCCTCGTATCTCGTCCGTTCTATTCTTGGACGAACGCGCACCGTTCGGTCGGATACACCGCGATCGATCTGCGTTGCTTATCATCGTCCCGGTCACGACCCTCCGACTTTCCAGAGATCCGTCGATACATGTTCGACCGAAAGACGTCCGTCGATTAACCCTTTGCACTCTGCGCCATCTTGCTACAAAATGAACGAACAGGAATCGCGTTACATAAAATAGTCTAATCTTATATTAATCTTTATATTAATTTATATTAATCCGAGTTCAAAGAGTTAAAAATGTCTCTCGAGGGGAGACGTTCCGCATGATTCGAAGCGTAAGAAACAAAATACACGAAAGAAAATGATTCATACTCCATCACTCATTTCCCTGTACACAGTGAAGAACCCTGAACTACCCCAGCGCGAGGGCAATCACCCAAATCATTCCCTGTCGAAGGCCGTTATCCGCTCGTAATCGCCTAACGGAACGCAGCAACAACGGTTACACGGCAAAAAAGAAGAAAAAACCGCAAGCATCACGACCAGCGACCGATTAACGAGACCGTCCCTTGTAGAACAACGGATGGCGTGGTTAAACATTTATTCGTGGCGTTACCTTCCGTTAACGGGGAAAGGACACGTTTCCTCCGCCAGGATCTCGCCGTGGCCGAGGAGGACCTTCGTTTTTCTGGACGAACACCGAGTAAATATCCTCGATCGCCGTGAGATAACGGGAGCAGCGCGTAGATCATGTAGCAGGATCGCGATCGTGAGCGGATAGGCTGCGTCGCGTTTTGTTCTTTCGGCGATGAGAGCAAGGATCAGATAATCCTGTTTGGGGTGAAGAACGAGAAAGGTAGAGGATATGGCGAAGAAGAAAACATCCTGACTGGTCGTTCCGCACCAGTTCCTGGTACCGGAAAACGACCTCTCAGCTACGCGTCACCAGCTCGACCTGTCCACCAGGAGGATCTCGCCTTGTCCTCTGTCTCGTTAAGAGCAGGTAAAACACCCTCTGGTCTTTCCCCTCCGGGAGCCACCTCGTGAAAAATGGCAGACGAAGAATCGTGGTCACGAACGCGAAACAGTTAGAGGAGAAACGCAGGCGCCCGAAGATCTAGCTCGATTCCCTTTAGTTTATGCTTTTTTGGGTCGTCGATAATTTCTATCTAGGCGACACTCGTTGGCAGGGGTCGGAGACGCCATTTCCAACGGTAGTAATGCGTACTGTGAAAGGCATGTCTTTCTTCTATAAAGACCTACATTCGGAATAACATCGCTATTTAAAGTACCTTTTCGTTGCAAAAATCGCAAAAAATTATGGCTCTTTCGTTTAAACACCTCTGAAAATGTAATATTCAATTTTTTAGGGGGGAATTTAGGTTCCTCTTTCACGGTTTGATTTTTGCGACGGGATGACGCGATCGAAACGGATAATCGTTTAGAAGGAGGCTGGCCCGTCGCGACGACGAGCCACTTCTTCGGAAAAGAACGCAACGTCATGGCGTGATGTTCCAAACCGGAAAAAGGTTCCTCGACGCGCACCCCCGGCGGGAGAAAAACGATGGCACAGGTGTAAGTCGTCGCGCCCGGAAATTACACGCTTCCTCGACCTCCTACCATCCTCCCTCGTACATTGTTTTCCTATAACGAGCGTTTGCGTGAAATTTCTAAGGTACTTCGACATCGGTCACCGCAAAAGAAACACGTATTTCGTGACGGCTTTGGACGAGCTCGCGTCGAAAGTCCATCGCTGGTTTATCTCTCGAACTTGACGTTACCTGTTGGACGTTATCGTGCTCGCGACCCTGCCCTGCTCGGTTCTCGATCGACGTTCGGTTATTTCTGGAACGTCTCGTTGGAGGAAAACATAATTAACCCGAATGCCGATGCTTATTATTAAGTATCTACGGCAGACACGCGATCGACTGCCAGTTGACATTATTCAGTAAACCCATTACACTCTCGAGGCCAGCTGTAATCGGATGCACTCATAGTAAATATTTTCCCTGACTTATTATTATTCCTGGCCTATTTCAAACCACCTATCCCAAAGAAAGTCGAAACAGCGCGATTTATTTGACACGGTAAACCGTGAAACGAGCGGGGTGGAGCGTCTCGAAATTTCCGGAATTCAGCGAGAATAGAGTTGCAGCCAGAAGGAAGAAACAAGGGCGGTGGGAGGCGGTTGGGCTCGAAGAGCAAAAGAAAAACGGGAGAAAAAGGAACGAAACTGCGAGGAAGAGGAGACCCCGAGAGACCCAGGTAGATGCTAATGGGAGTCCATTGTTTTTTCTCCTCCGTTTCCCTGTGACTGCATTGTTCTTGCAACGGGTCCGGCTTCGCTCATCAGTTAACATTGTCCGCGCATTAGATCGGCCTTGTTCCAAATTCGAACCGCGGTCGCGCGCGACCTCCTATCGCCGAGGAATGTGCGACGACGCTTTCGACCTGGCCGCGAGAGAAACCCGAAGACGAAGAAAGGACAGAGAGAAAAGAGAAACACGAAGAAAGGGAGTCGAGACAAAAGGTGGCGGGCAGAGATGTTGCTGCAACTGGTGTAAACGAGAGGACGCCCTCCCTGTTTAGCCTCCCTTTACCTCTGTTTGGTCGACCCGGACAATCGAGTCCGCGTAAAACAAACAAGGGTTCCTCTCCACCGAAACGAAAGATCGGGCACGAAATATTCCAGCGGCAGGCAAACACTTTCGTTTCACGGTCTGGAATTCTTTGAGAGTGTTACTGCCAGCAAAACGTTCCCGGGAGTACCTGAAGAGACCACGGCGCAGATTCGCGGTCAAGATTGATGCGTTGCGCCTACCAGGTCCAGATGAAACTGCCAAAGAAGACGAAGCGGCCTTCGAGAGGCTCGAGGGGTGTCTCTTGCCGAAGCAACGCGAACGTACCCCTGGCAAATGGACAGGAGGAGGTGCCGATATCTCGAGCGTAATTTATCACCGCGCGAGTGACGGGGACCAGGATAGAACGGGGCACGGGGCCCAGGCACCGTTGAGGGACGCGAAATAGACAGAGAAGAGATCGGGACCCGCGGAGCGAGTTGCTCTTCGGGTCCAGCCCTCATTACCACGCCCCCAGACTTCCTAGTCATTATCTGGTGGTTCCAATAGCGAGATCGAATTTCATCACGGATTCCAGGACGGGCATTCCACCGCGATAATCGGACCTTCTCTCCAAACGGTCCATCATCTGGAGCATCTCCTATTTTCGCCACTGGCCACGATCCATGCGGCTTGTAACACGTTATTACCAATGCTGACGTTCTAAGCACCGTGGACCACGTGTAATTTTACCTATTTAACAGTAGATTGGAAGAGTAACTCGAATTGTTTTACGACACGTGGCAACCTTGATCTACGCTGACTTTGAACGAACCGATACCACCTGGCCAATATATTCTTACCTGCATATTAATATATAACTATCTATGCGACGCAGTCGTCCGAACGTCATTTGATTGAAATGTTCGACATGAAAAATACATATTTTTAATCTCTCGGTGACGAAACAGATTCCAATGTGTGTACTACTTTCAAAGCGGAGGCCAACTCGAAACGGTCGTAACACCGATACGTTCCTGAAACTCATTCATCCCCGATCGATAAAATACTTTTGCAACCCTGAATACACGATAATTCGATACTTAACGGGTTAAACTGTACCGAGGCGACCGACGAAAGGTCCAGGAACAGGGGCCCCGAGGAGGAGCAAAGTAAACCGTTGGGCTCCACTCGGGGGCTGGATGTAAATAATTAAAGAGGTCCAACGAAAACAAATATATCGTTTCGCGCAGTGTGATAGATGATGTTGCTTATTCAGCGTCCTGGATGAAGAAGAAGGAGCGCCGGATGAAGAGGAGGATCGCGCGAGTCGAGCGAAGACGAGAGAAACAGGAGGTTCGGGGCCCTCGGTAGGCTTTTAGCTTTTAGGACGCTGGGTGGACCCGGGAGAGAGTTCAAGGGCGTGCTGGATGTTTCGAGGGAAGGATGGCGAGGCAATTAGGAGGCTCAGCAGGGTGCCAAAATCTTTGCCCTCTTCCTTCTCCCTCCTTCTTCCTCGAGTCTTCCTCCTACGCCTCCGATTTTAACTTCTTCCTATCCCTCAGCCGCGCTCCTCCACCTTCCCCTGCTCTCTATTTTTTCAATTCGAATCGATCTTCGTGCTTTTCTCTTCCTCCATTCGGTCGAATCAGGAAGGACAGGCATTCCTTACCCACCCGTCGATCGTGTAACTAACCCGAAACGCCCTTTCGAGTCTACACCCTCGTATTAATTCAAACGTCGACGCCCTTGAACAATAGATGCCTAACGTCGCTTTAGGAACGCTCTTTTGACGTCGTATCCGATGGGCCCAGAATGTTTGGCTATTCGACGATCACACCAGAGCGCTCCGTCCACCTTGAAAACTTGACCTGTCTTCGAGCACATAAATCACGGCGAGGAGTTGATGTATTTTCAATAATAAATTGCGAAAGATGGATGATTGTTTGGAATAAATAAATTCGTCGAATCTCGTCGTCCTCTTGATCGATACATCATAACGTTTTGAGGATTCGACTACTCGCAAGGAAGACCTTCCGCAATGCAAGAAGCGTAGCTCCACGTAGCAAGAAACTGATTACATTGTGCGTCATGCGTGATAACGAATTGTTTGCGACCAAATGAATGCATTCAAGGTGTTTTGTAAACAGGTTCGTAAATTATTCCGCCGTCTAGGCTACGTTTGAATCTCCGGAAACCGCGCGAAGATACGATTTGAATAGTCCGAACGGTGGCGCCCTTCGTGGAACTTTCTGGAAGTCACTGACACGGTCAACGAGGTAGAACGACAGTAATAGCTGTAATATCGACGGTGCCATAGTAAAGAAGATTTCCTACCGTCGATAGCATAGATAGCGGCAATATCACCGCAGGTAACGACGTACCTTTGGTGGAAAAGGTAAAATAACATCTATTCCTTCCATCAATAAAATCATCTACCGAACCAACGGAACGTACCAGTTATTATCACTAGATAACGTTTAGATACGTGGATGGCAAGTTCATTTAAAGCTCGTATAATTGATTAATGACTTCAAAGAATTATATAAGCCTAATAGATCGACGGTATAGCCTGATTCCAAACAAGCTAGTTGGAAAATTTACAAAAATAAGAAAAATTCTTGTTCCAGAAGTGCCATCAGCCTTTCCCAAAATGAAAAGAGGGATGATCGTAAAGGCTATCTCCATAAATGATCCATTATCTTAGACCCACCATCCATCTCATGCGCAGAAATCTCCTTTCATTAAAAATTTAGAAACCACTGAGTTACATCGATACTTGTGCGTTCCAAGCTCCCTTCTTGTTTGCGTCTCCCTGGCGACGTTGGTGAAATTCAGTCGTGCCACGAAGCCGCCCCAATTTTTATGGGTTAGGTTCTCGATCGACACTAACGGGCGCGAAAGATTTCCCCCCAATATATAAGTTTATCGCAAAGGTGTTCCTAATAACGCGATCGCTATACGTTTCGAAATCACGGGAGCATCTTCGGAAAGAGGTCAGTGATCGAGAAGTGTTCGAGACGTTTTTCGTCGAAGAAGAAGTCCTGAGGAAGAAACATGGCTGCCAGGACCGCTGAGAGATGCCGTATGTGCAGTCGTGGATTGCAATCCTACAATGTACCTACCGCGGAGGCGGATAAAAGGGAGATGTACACCTTTGTTAGGAGTCCCAGGGCCATTCTGCATATTCAGAAGAAGTATAGGAATCCTCCCACGTAAGTGTCGCTGAATACTTCAATGGATCTGGGAACCTCCACTGGATAACATTTGGAGCCCCGAAAGTGGAGGAATCCTAGCGATTTAAGTCACAATTTATAAGTTGCGCAGAAATAGCTAGAAATTGCCTCATCTGTTTTTATTAATTTCCTTTCTTGCTTATCTATCTCGTAAGGATATTTGTATATTAAACATTGTAAACGACTCCAAAGCAAGAACAGCAGTGGAATCGATCACTGCTTGCTGGCAATTCGTGGGCAAGCGTCGAGGAATAAAATGCTAATCTCAAAGAGTAACAGAGGCCCGTGTCGTAAGTTTTTCAAAACTTTCGTTATCGCGTCGTTCCACCTAGGCGGCGATATCGCGACAAGAGAACAGTAATAACTTGGCGAACGTTGGAGCAGTGTAGAGGAAAATAGCGCTCGTCGTTATCGAGAGTCATCGTCGCCAACTCACCGTTGGATAATTAGCCAACGTAATTTCTGTCTATTGTTTTTCTTTCGTTCCCAAACAAACGTTTCGATGAAAAAATTGATTCGCGAATATAGATTCGATATTCATGGAAAATCACGCCTCGTTTGCACGCTGTTCCAAGAAATCTTTATTGGGCAATGGGTCGTAAAAGGTTGACATTGCAGGCGACTATGGACTCCTGCCTACAATCATCTATTATTACGCTAGGGTAATCAATTCTCATGCGCGTCTCGGGAGGAAATAGAAACCACGGACAACAGTAAAGGTGTAGATCCGTCGATAGCAATAAACACTGGACGCGTGTGAATTATTTCGTTGATGGCTGCCAGAAGGGAATGACCGCGCGTTGATTTTATCGCGTTTGCCGTGCGCTAAAAAGATAGACCGCTCCCGAGCGATCTGGGCGCCAAAATCGAGTAATAAATTTCAGTGTAAACCGAGTTTACCAAGGGCGAACGAGTAATAAAATTATTTGTTCCTAAAAGAAACGGAATGCGTGCAATTTGGTTCGCTTATCTTATCGCGATCGAGCCATCGAGTGTCACGATTTCGAATCACGCGGCGCGTTTCGCGCGAAGCCGTGAGTTCACCTTCAAGGACAGCCGCAGTATGCTAATGAGAAATAGAAACGAATACGTCACGATACTTTCCAACGCACTGCGTTGAATGCTACTTCGTGGAATTAGAAAACGAAATTCGTGGCTAAGGATTGAACTACTCGAATAATTTATTATTTAGTCGCTTCTCTGTGCTCGTCTTTTTTGTTTCCGGTTAATAGACTTTAAGAAAATCTTTGGACTTTGAAACCTTTCCACAAGAAAACACACCCTCAACTTTGTTGTACTCCTACTTTAATCGCACCAAGTTCGTGAACTTCCCTCGACGATGGCGAGTCGAGGCGGGAGAAAACGATCGGTCAAACGCGTAACGTGTTTCACCTTGAAGAGGTTCACGATGGGGGTCGCGTGAGGCTCGGGACAAGTTCCTGGCGCTGCTGCACGGAACGTGGACGGACATACGTGGTCATAGTTACCACCGATTTCGAGCCCCTTCGGCATCACTTAGGCATGCGCAAAGTTGACGGTGGTCAGCGTTATTGAGTGGCCGCTGCTGTAGTAAAAATATACACGCGCACACCGTCTGCGGTCTATATCGGTCGATTCTAAGGACATTGTCCAGTCTCTGAACTCGTTCGCGCCGTTGCGAGCCGGTTAGTAATGCCGTGAACGCCGCGTGGTCATCCTCGTTGACTTCTCCCTTCGACCTCTCTCTTCAACCGCGACCAAATCGACGAACACAAGCTCGACTTTCGACCGGAGATTGTTAGAATCTCGTTCGAACGATAAACAACGAATTAAATCAAAGACATATCGATTTATCTAGTATTTAGCGAGGATTTCGTTACGATTGAATTCTTACTCGGATAAGTCTTCAAATTTTTCGTTCGACTTCAATTCAACCCTTATTTGTTACTCGAGATGTCTGCCTGGATAGGAATTGTGTCCGTCTCTGAACCCAAATGGAAGGTTTGATGTCTTCGATACGTACAAAGTGATTCCACTATGCTCGCCGTCTCGAAGATCGGGAGTTTCTCTGGCAAAAGTTTTCGTCGAAGAATCCGAAGTTGACGAGAGTCTTCTGGCGATCGATGGCACATCGACATCGCGATTCTCCGGTTACGAGTAAATCGAGAATTATTTAACATGCGTGACTTTATTCCTGAATAATTCAGATAGTAGTCGAGGAGGCGGTTTCCTCGCTGTGCCTCTCGTCTGACCATAAGCTGACTCTCTCCACTTCGATGGTGCCCAATGTGAAAGTAATTATACCGAACGTGTGTGCCTGACTTTGCTCCGCAATTGGAAGATGCCAGCAGGGATTTCCGCGTTAGCGCCGACAGCAAACGGGGATCCTTTCGACCACGATCGAAAGGATCCCCCAGCGTTCACGATCCTTCAGAAGGATGGCCTGGACACCAACCTGCCGTTACTCCACGTCAACGACGACGAAACGAACGAATCGGACGTTACCAGGCTGGAGAACGCGAACAACAACCTCTTCTTCCGCAAACGCATCAGCAGATCGAACGATCACCTGGTCCAGGCCAGCCTGCAGTCCAACCAGACGAATCCCCTTCAAAAGAAAGCGAGAAGCAGAAGTCAGGAGAGCTCCAGATCCGCGGAAAAGGTCCCAGTGATCAAGCCAGCCATCACTCTGTCGACGGAGGACTTCAACGAGGTTCTCAACGCGAAACTGAAGAGGATCCAGGAGTTGGAGAAAGAGGAGGAACGCAAGAGCACGAATAGGACTCAGATGTTCGGCAGGAAACCGTTCATCACCACGGTGAAGACCGGAGAGTTCCTGATGCCACCGCCGGAAGTGGCGGCGCTGCTTGGAATCGGTCCCAGATCGAGCGACGCTGATGAAACGGATACCTGCCCTCTGAGGTCGAGATTCAAGTCCCTTGTGTCGCTGGCCAAGAAACCGGAAGTGCGTCACAGCAGCCACAACGCTAGGTGTCCGGCTGCCCTCAAGGCTACCGTGGACTTCACCTTGGGAATGATGAACGCGACGACCATGGCCGCGGCGACCTTGGACGAGCGAGCGAAGATTGCCAAGAAAAGCGACGCTACGTAAGTTTGACGGATGCTCGACGCAGGATTGTTCTTGGTATCCTTGGAAAACGCGTCCATGTATTCGACAATTTTGTTGGACTTGTGTACGTCCATATTTTCGTTGGGCATAAATGCATAAACATTATCGTATATACGTTAATCTACATTAATCTACGTTAATTCTATGAAAATCTAAGGCGGAGGATTCAGGCTAAAAGCTCTGGCAACTCGTTCGAAAAATAATTTGGGTTGCAGAGAGATCGAATCGGGCATCGCGCGTCTGTGGCCTCTGTAAGAGACGCAATTATTTTTCTAGCTTGCCACGGCTGCCGCGAGCTTTACCGAAAAAGCTGGAGCCAATCAAGATCACAACGCTTAGGCGACTACCGAATATTCGCGGGTAACGATCACGACCGAACGATCGCACTTCTCGTGTGTGACGCATGCATGTACCATTCTTTTCTCGCAACAATCCTCGAATCGCCTCGAATGCCGCCTGCTTTTCATTCCGTTCACGTTTCGAGGTAGCAAGCTACTATTGGTGCACGCTGCGAATGGGCCATACAGTGGCAAAAGCTGGCTAGGGGTCAGTGGACGTGCGAGGAGTGCCCTATTATTGTTGTCTTTTGGTCACAATTCGCCGACGCTTACCCAAGAATGACAATTTTCTCTGAATTCTTTTAAATTTTATTTATATCTTTTACATACATTTCCGATACATCTTTGTTCGAAATAGTAGGGTCGTTTTTCCACTTTTTTTTTTTACAGCGATCAACCGGTTCCTTTCGGGAATATCATGTTCGATCGGCGCGTTGTACGCGGAAGCACCTACGCCACCGCTCCTACCCTTGTAAGTAATAAAAAAAACCAAACTTAATCACAAAACTGAAGCCCAAAGTAACGCGAGCAAATTCACGAACGACGCGTTGTCGTTTTTCGGAAAATATTTGCGTATCTCCTGCAGATCGATGGCGAGCAATCGATAGCGGCGAGGCAGGCGGAAGCCAGGAGAAGACATTTGGCAAGGAAACGGGCTCAAGCGCAGGCCACCAAGGCTCTCGTCACCAGAATAGGGTCACCCCCGCCTGTTCCTGGTCGCAAACACGAGCCAGTGCAAACGGAAGTCTTTCTCGAAGAGGTAGACTAATAATTGACTACCCTCTGTTCACCCATTAAACACCAGCGTCGTACTTAAACGACGTCCTGAAAACCATTTAACTTACGATATTAAAAATCAACCCTCGATAGAGTGCAATGTAATTTTTTTAAGGGTATTCTCATAATAATTTACTTAAGCTTTCAAGATGAAGTATTTTCAGATTTTAATTGAAATAATTAATTCGATGTTCCACCCCGCAATTAATTTCGTACATATTACAGCTGTTCGAGAAACCAGACGAGCTGGAGGTCGCGACGCAAACCGACTACTTCCTGGACAGGCCACCGACCCCGAAATATTGCCCGGACAAGGTTGGCGAGGATGCCAGCACGCAGATCGAACCCGGTGACGTAAGTACTCCTGCGTGTAAAATCGATCGATACGGCGATCATGTTTAATGGAAACGTCGTCTGCTCAGCTGTTCGACTTCGACTTCGAGGTGCAACCCATACTGGAGAAGCTCGTGGGCAAGACGGTGGAGCAGGCGCTGATAGAGGTCCTCGAGGAAGAGGAGATCGCCGCCCTGAAGGAGCAGCAGAGGAAGTTCATGGAGCTCCGAGCAGCGGAGAAGGCTGAGGCGCAGAGGTTGGCGGAACAGGAAAGGAGGATAAGGGAAGAAAAGGTATTAAATCTACGCTGATATTATAAACAGGTAAAATTTGTACGGTCAAATTTCTTGAATAGACATAGGGAGACGAGTACTTATAGGACTGACTGTAAATAGCATTCCACACGAAATGAATAAAACAATATTACGGAATAGGTTATTCACGGAAATTTATATTTTATAGGATCAACGATTGAGGCAACACGAGAGAGCAGTGAAAGCTCAAAGGGAAACGGAAGAGCGGGTCGCTGCAGCCACCCTTCTCACCGGATACATAGCTGAGCTTCTTCCGGCGGTTCTAGAAGGACTGAAGATGTCTGGATTTTTGTTGGACGAGATCAAGGCTGGTTCGTGAACTCGCAAGAACAATGCTATTTTTTGTGAATTAATTAATCAGAAAGGTTTATTAATTTCTCTTTATTTACGTCCTTTATCCAATTCGAATGACAAACGATGCACGCTATTTCCTTTCTAACGTCTATTTCCGTGCGATTCAATTCTCACGTGACGACGCGTGAGAACTGCAGCGATATTTGTTTCCGCAGATGTCGAGGAAGGTTTCGTGCCATGGCTGATGAAGGAGGTGAAGAAGGAGATGGGCAACATTATCGAGAGTCGAGAACTACTCATGGGTAAATTTATCGTATCGCTCGAATTACAACACTGTGAAATATTTAACTGTATAATTTAAGCTCTACGTTTGTTTGCGTTACGAAGAGAAAGTTGTTCAACTCGTATCCTTTATTTTAAACATTTGCACAGTTAAGTATTCGCCTATCCCCGATCCTAGGCTTAGTTCGAAGAGGGCCCTGCAAAATCCATGGTTGACATTACGGGTTCCAGTGACTTCGGATTTATGGAGGTGTCAATTACACCGAATATCCTAATTTCTCCTTCTAATGTCGCGCTAATGCAGTGTTGTCCACGAAGGTTTTGTTTCATTGAGCTGTAAAAGGGACCCCCGCGGCCTTTAATTATTACCTTTCGAAGGGAAAGAAGGTTCGAGTCATAAAAGAAAGGGACAGGCTTCGACTACGATCATTCATAACCACGTTCTGGTGCCAGTAGGTCGCGACAAGTTGGAGACTCTATTGTCGCTCCAGACACCGCATCGTAAATAATAATAAATAGGATCACCCGGTGATACCTTGCTCCTTCCTGAACACCATGCTGAAACATTTTCCCACCCAACCTCCGAGAGGAACTTTCAACTTTCTTTAAAAGAAAGATAAACAATAAAGTTTAAACTGCTTGCCATTTTTGTTTAACGTTTCAGAGATCATCAGGGAGATTCTGGAGAACCGCGCAGAGACGTACAGGAAACTGGGCGAAGAGTACGACGCCTCGAGGAGACGGAAACCTTTGATGGAAAACGTGGAAAATGGCGACCACGATCCTAACTTCGTGAATTACCAACCACCAGTTATCGAGAACACAGACATTGTCTAACAATACGTTCACCTTTCTTTATTTAAGAACCTTCTTTATTTCTGTAAATTTCAATACCATATTTTATTTGAAAATTATTTCACACCTTCGTAAAATTAATTTTGTAAATTTAATTCCTGTGTTTTCAAGTTTTCCGAAGGTGGCGCGAAGCTGAGCGGTCGAAACGTTAATAAAGGCGCTTGTTTAAGACTGCTTGTTACTTGATATTCGTCTTCCATGTATTTATAATATTTAATAGTCTTGTTACGTTTAATTGTTGCGTCACAAATTTTTTTTTCGAGCGCTCGTTTACAGAGGTTTTAACTCTCGTTGATCTTCGACGAAGAAACGAGCGTATGATAGTTAGCTTTCGGATTTAGGGACACCTTACTAGTATTGGAGCGATCCCCGTCCCCGGGTGGCTTCTACATTAAGCAGTGTACACAGCTGCGAAACAAATCCATCTCCACAGGGTCGCGGCCAGTGACAGGTTACCGTCGCGTCATTCCCGATGGGCAAACACGAGCCACCGTGACCACGCGTTCCAAGAAAATCTATCGAAAATTAATTATCGATCCTCCTAAGCTCGACGACGGGACGTTCATGCATGTTTCAGTTTCGGTAATAATTGGACATAATAAGTTTTCCCCCTTGGTCTTCATTTCCTTTAAATATTACATTTTCTAAATGGACCACCGCCAAGAAATATGACCTCAACTATGGTTAATCTTAACGGTTAACTTACCTCTGGATCCACGGATTTCCTTCGAGTTTCGGGGTCAGTAATCTGGAACAACAGAACGAAACGAAGGGAGAAGAAATTACGTTCGACGGTTTTAGCTACGTTGGATCTTACGATTGTCTCTTCAGCTGTGCCTCCGCACTCGGAAAATAATCCCAGGGAATCGTCACCCGCCATTAGATACAAATATCCCAAAACGAATTTTTAACTTCCTTACTTTCCAAACAAAAATAACCTTTTACGTTCCTCTCACAAAAAATCAGGGAAATCTTTCAGGAGTAATTGTAAGCCTCACGAATTGTCTATAGAGAGTCGCTAAGCTGGGAAATGGTAGTTGGTAGCAATTAAGGTCGACTATTGAGGAGGGTCAGTGATTACTCGAGCCGATAGGGCTGAAAAAATGGAAAATGAAAGAAGAAACGGTACTGGCGTCGTCGAGTCTGGACGGATGGCCGGTTCGGCGTCTTTTCGACACCTGCCTCCTGCGACTTGGCTTCGTATTTATTAGATTACCTTAGACTTGTACGTACCTGTCCTTCTGGAAGGGTGCAGGTGAAATATTGGCTATTACCAAGACGACGTTGCGGACTGTTGCATTAGGAATAATGTCGCAAGCACGCTGGGGCCGGGCGATAATCCGGAATAAGTTAAAATTTCATTGTTTCAGCAGTTGCTTGGCCAACGATTCCACGAAGGGACAATAAATACGGATTGTTGTGTCGTCTAAAGGAAATTTTCCGAAATTGCCAACCTTGCGCTATCGCCGTTCTTTAACGATGGTTTAAGGAAGCAATCCTCTGATACCTAACGAAAAGTGCAGGTTATCTGTTCGATCGGGAAAACCTACCCGAGGTAGACTTATCGGATAAGATCGAAGCTGCTAGTAATCGCAGGTCGACGAGCATACTTTTCGTAATCATAATATGTACTTCGTGAATCATCCCGAGGATGTTATTAGTTACTTGGGCAACCGAGAATCAAGTTTCGTCTAACAGAACGAGCCGAAAAGAGGTGAAGAGGGACAAAAAAAAACAGTCGAATCTGTCCACCCTCGAGGTTAGATAAGGCTCGTCGGTACACCGCGAAAGTAAAAAACCTGTCCAGGCCGATCAGGATTAGATCGATCATAATAGGATGAGGTTTCACGGTGAATTGAGATCGGCACAGTTTTAAAAAGCCACCCACCCTCTTTAACGCACCCCTTCCGACGCTGGACAAGGTGAGGGGAGCCATATTGTATTGGATTAAATTAAGCGGGGGCCTGGCTCACGATACCGCGTATTATTATGCGCAAAACTTGTGTGCCAAGTGAATCGTGTTTTAGGGAGGCTCGAAAAAGGGGGGCCCCAGGTTGCCCCTGTCGCTGATCTCTGCGCAGGGGGCCGTTTGTCCCGTTATTTCGTCATGTGACCCGTGTCACCTGCATCTACGCGTGATTTTATTTTTTCTGACAATTATCGAGGACACTCGCATCCGCTGTGGAACATTTTCTGGCGTAAACGGTGATACTCTGGCTCCCTGTTTTATATTTCTACGATCACTTTATATTACAACAATTTTCGTAATAATTCATTGCATATATGACTCGATTAGAAATTCAACCTGGTGTATATTGAAAAATATTGAATGAAAATCCAAGAGTTCGTCGATGAAGGTGGAGACATCGCGTTCTGGCTGTTTGCCCGTGGTCTGCGGTGGCTCGTAGGATGAATTGACTCTTAAAATCAAGTAAACAGTACCTAATGGTTAAATACGAGCCAACAGGGCTGCGCCATCCTCTGTGATCGTGTGGCAGCAGGGTATTCGAGCGGCACGTGTCGTGTTACTGAGAGCACTCGGCTTTGGGCGACACGGACAATATGTCGGAGGCACGTGGCCCAAGCAACTAAATTGCGACTACACCCAACAGAGCCGCTGACATGCCTTTACATACGCACGCTACACGATAATTTCATTCTTTGATGTTCCATGGAATTCGTTATGTTGGCCAAGGTCAGGGAAAGTCGAAAAATTAACCCAATTTTCTCGTTGGGCCCCATAGTGGCATTTTTTACATTAGTAGGAATGAAAGGAGCAACAAGGTTTCATTTAAATAGAATTTCAAATTTTTTGCAACTTCGCAAAGAGTTATAGATCAGTGCAGTCCGTTAGCGAGTAACCAGTGTTTGCGACCGCTCCGACGAATATTAATAATACATAAGCTAGCGCCTCGTTGGGAAAGCTATTAGAGGCAGACTTTTGACACTTGCAGAACCGAGACGAATCACCTTTATGGTCACCTCCCCGCAACGGCGACCATAATTCAGGCTTCGCACCGCAGCATCCAGCGTGGTTGTGTTATATAGAATCTCGTAAAGAGGGGGACAAACAATAAGATTTGTTACGTCTCCGCCGAAGGGGTCCCGCGTTTTCGAACGTCCGTGTCAAAAATCTCTCGGAAAAGCCTTCGCTCGAGGACTCAAATTTATGCACGGACGCTAGGCACCTAACGATGTAAAGTTTACATTGTAAAGCAAACCTTTTATATACGTTTGACATCGATGAAATTTTTCGTATCGAGAAATGAACGAGTGAAAATTATTTTGATTTTTTCTACCCCCTCGTAAGACCTGAATGTTTTCGTGTAAAATAAAAAATATTCCACGTACAAAAAGTCTACAGATTGCTACGAGAACGCGTCTCTTTGCGCCACGGCTGATAAATAAATTGTTTTTGGTTGCCAAGAATAATCGGCAAAGGTAGACAAGCCAAGAGGAGGGTGTTCTCTGGCAAGCTTATTTTGAGCATCGTAGGGGCTGTGCGACGATAATACGTAGATGATAATCGCGATATTAATATCGCATTGGGAAGCGCGCACATGCGTGCAAGGGCCCATTGGTCACGGCGGAACACTTGCTCGCTTGCTGGCTCGCGGTTCTCTGAATGCACCCTGATTTTAGAAAGAGACGTCCAGAGGGTGGAACCCCAAGTTGGGATGCGGGCAAAAATCGAAATTCGCCCGCCCCCGCTGCGGTGGCAGACGAAAATGTTTATTTACTACTGACAACACGAGCGCGTTCCAGTCTAAATAAAAGCTGATAGTTGTCGAAGAAATCTACAGAATCCTACAAATACAACCAACAGAAACCTGCTTGTTAAAATCGAAATTCGAATAAACGACCCCCTTCGAATTCGATTCGTTAGCAAACCCTAGGAATTCCTTAGCGAACCCAACAGCGAAAGACGTATAATAAAACAGCGAAACATTTTTAAACAGTCCAGGGAAGCAACACGGCTAGTAAATTAAGAAGAATAAATTTCCAGGAGACCTCGACGCCCAGTGTTTGCCGTCGACGAAGCGTGCGAGGGGCTAGGAACACTTGCCGTAGCTTGCTTTCGGGTAGGAGAATGGTGAAACACTCGTGCTTGAATTTCGAGGGACCAGAGAGAGGGGTTGGTACAGGGGATGGTGCAGCTTGTGAACACTCGTGTCATTCCCTGGTCCGGCACCATTCACCCTGGGATGAATCACGTCACCCGTGCGGGAGGTCCACCGAGAAGGAACCGTGCCCTTCTTCTAGTCTTTCTTCGGGGTGACCGTATACTTTGTAATCTCGCTAATTCGATAAAACCGCTTGGATTCGCCTCCTTTGGCATCTCGAGTCAATCGTCTTTGAAATGTAACCCTTCCTCGGGAATCTTTTGTTGAGTCGTTATGCTTTTTTTTTCATAATTATTCACGATCTAAAAAGGATAGATGGAGGTTAAAAGTACACTGGAGGTGGTAAATTGATCACTCCAAAAACGATATCCAAATTTTGTATAATAATAATTTTAACACAGGTAGAACGACCGATTCCCAAGGAACTGTCCACAAAATTCGGACCCGAATGCGTCATCCTAGAATCGTTAAGCAGGAATGCAGGCGACTCTAGCTTGATCTTTACGGGAGGGGTTAAATTGCCACAATAACGTCTAAAAGTCTTTTAACCAGAAACAGATAAGGATCGAAAGGAATAGCCTTGGACAACGTAACGGTAGGTACTAGCTATTAGCACGAAATACCTGCAGAAATTGTTGGAACGAACGGGCCAACTCGGGACGAAGATTAGGCATCTCATTAGGCTCACAAGAACGTTCCACTGACCCTTGGGCTGTTCTATGTCCACATTTTACAAATTGCAACGAACAATATTCGTAAGACATGTACGTGCAGTACAACACGTCCTCGACTCTTCGTTTCCCAGCTGCAGAGTACAGGTCTCACTTTACATAAGGCACCGCGATTATGGGTCACTGGACGACTGATTTTTCCTTCACCTTTTACGTTCTAATCTAGACATCCCGCCAAAACATCGTTGAAAATTAACAGGATTACTCTGATCCCTCGTTAAGTCTCGCTACCACACAATATATGGCAATTATAGGCAATGTCCACGCCACTAGAACGTTCATTTTCCAAAGCAGGCACATTATAGCCGACCATAGTAGCCAATTGCCAACCTGGCTACCTGCAAGATTTACAATTATTAACTTCCATTAAATAATAAACCACTAAGTATTAGTGGTTTATAAATATATACATCTATAAGGTTCTTCATATACATATTTATAATGAAAGATTCATTTGGTAATATCAAAACTATTATTTAATTTAGTCAAAATTTAGTTCTTCGATCGACATAGAGGGTACGAATATTTACGGGATTGACTGTATATGTAAAATATTTTTATTAGTCGAGGACCTAAAATCTCGGGAACGTCCCTAGCTCGTAGCAGGAGAAACTGGGGAACTGGTCAGGGAGAAAGGTGAAATCAGGATTCTCATGGATGGAGGGTGTATCCAGATCTACGAACGATTAGGCAAATCCAGACGGTATCGGTCGATCGCGATCTACGCACGAGCGCGAGAAGAATGTGCCACTTAATTTCCTAATCAACCGTTGATTCAGATGCACCTTTCGACAGGATCCCCCGTCCTCGACGGGACGCGCACATTGGATTGCAGCTGAGCCAAACAATGTCCTTTCACATGAGGCTTTTATAGCCCCATCAAACATACAGCCTCTGCCTCTCTTCCTAGTGACGTACCCTGAACGACCTGCGCGTGTCACGCTCGTGTTCCCCGCAATGTAATCACCTCTCGGCGAAAGGTGTCGTCGAATATGAAAAATTAGGTGGTATTTCGTCGAGGCTTCGACAGTGACATATTTGACGTCAGATCGATTATTTCTGAACTTTTCTATCTAAACGATCCCCTAGTTTCACTATAAAATTGAATGTGACAATCGAAACATTTAATAATAATAAATTGCAATACATGTCACAGGAGGCGAATCCAAGGAAAATAATCCTGGGCACGGGTACAATGGTGGCAGAAGTTATACAAGCCACTCGGGACTCCCTGGGTAACTTATTAGACCGTAAGGAAGCCACCGAAGGGTATCGCTGCAACGAAATGGATTAACGCAAATTATATTGCACGGACGCCAGGTACCTGCGCATTTCGGTATTTTTGCCTGCTACTGTGCCCCATGAATGATAGGTGACTCTTTACGCACAATGGCCGACTAGAAATGGGTCAGACAATCCGGCGCCAGTCGCGGTCAGTTTCGAAGGGAAGAAGAAATGGGCAACGAGCTGGCCTTTGGGTAATTCGTTCCCGTGACAGACACCTCGTATCAGTTTCCCGACTATCGCTTCACTTTTGCACCTGCTTAAAGCTATAACTACAATCATTTTATATTCGTACATTTAATTCTTTATTTACTGGCGGAGCTTACAAGTCCCATCAATTTTCTCATAGTACTGTATTAATTAAACGCTTTGAAATTTATTGTGACTTTCGAGTCCACTTCTATAAAGTTCGTTTTTCAATTGCTGGATAGTAGCACATGCTTTTTCTCTTTTGGAAGCTTGTTAGAGACAACTCTATAAGATGATATACGCAAGACCAAGATAGAAGGGTTAATAAGAATGCTACAGCTTCGCCCCCTGATCAACTCTAAACGATATATATAATAAATGATATATTTTCCTATAGTATGTTAATTAAATTCATGCAACATGTTAACCTTTATCAACAGACGTTTTCTTTTTATAATAAAACATTTATTTGAAAACATCGAACCTATTATTTAATTTAGACAAACTACGAATATTTATGAGACTGACTGTATAAAACAGAAAATATTAACAATCCTCCGGTGTTCGATTAGGTCTATCGATGCACCTTACGCTGGGATGTCACCAGGTCCCCCCTCACGTCTCCCACCCTCTCAGCAATAACCCCACCCCTGGTGATCGAGGGTGCATCCGGATTCGTGAAACGCAAGAACGATGGGCCGAGTTACCCCCCCGAAACCGCATCTTTAAATACAATTACGCGTATACGCGCTGCGAAAGCGCAAGGGTCCAATCAGAGTGGAGGGGAGCGACACGACTGCTACCCCCTCGGTAAGCAATTCGGGGCACGAGCCCTCCAGATATTTAAGCCTCTCGCAAAATACAGGTCGTGCCCAGTTGATACCTTGACATCGCGTCACGATCATCGAATTTACTACCCGAGAATTTCGTCGCCTAAAAAGCTTCGCCCGAGCTCGCAGTCTTCGACCATCTAGTGACCAGTGTGATACCTTACTTCCATCGCGAACATACACTGGACTCGAGTTGAAAGTTCCGTGACAATCCAACAACGATCACTTCCGTGGTGCGTGACAAATGGAGTCCGCGAATGCCGTCATGTTCCCGCCTATCATCACCGAAAACGCTCTGCTTATGAGCATCGAGGCGCTCCAGAGGACGCCCTTGTTTCCGGTACGACCGATCGTCAGGGCTGCCAGGATGCTCGGACGAGATTCCTCCACGGAGGTCATCGACGTCAGCAGGCTATCACAGAAGAACACGTCGGTCATTCAATACGTGAGTGCTTCCATTTTGCGTGACCAGACCCAAATCCTCTTACAGGGTTCTTCTTCGATAGACGTAAAGGGAAATTTAGCTGTAATTTTTGTTCAATTTTCTAATAAATTTCGTCTTTCTGGCACAGGTGGAAGTAGCCGATGCGGACGGTCGTCTATACTGCGTGGACGGTCTCGTAAGCACCGCCAACTGGCTAAAGATCGTCACCCTCGCGAAGGACTGTCAAAGTTGCAACGTTCTGCTGATGTCCACCGAAAACGGAGTGATACTGAAGACCGTAAGATGCATATCCCCGGGCGAACCTCTGCTCATGTGGTTCACCGAGGACATCCTTGCCATGCTGAACATGCCTTTCCTGACGCCATCCAACATTCAAGGTAGATTCATAGACTTCTGAACGCGCAAAGCTTTCGCGATACCTCGATAACGACATTTCAACTAAGCAAGCCACGGTTGCAGGACAGAACCGGTACATGTGCCACTTGTGCAACAACCTCTTCGAGTACCCCAACCCTCTGAAGATCCACCTAGCTTTGAAGTGCAATCGACTGGACGCCAATCACCTCTGGTCCACGTTGGCGAAAGAGTTCAACGTGTCGTCGAGATCCAAATTATCCTTCAACTTGTTTCCGCAATCGACGTTCCGATTCGAGCTATCCAGATCTCCGCAGACGTCTCCCAACTCTAGAATATCCCCAATCCTGGTGGAATCTATGGACTCGACGATTTCCATCACGACCACCTCCTCGAGATCGTCGAATCAACCTTCTCCGTCGCCTTCCAACGAAACCTCGCCCAATTCCTCCACCGCGCAAGTTTCGCCCACCTCGTCGACGCAAGTGTCTCCCGCGAGGAAGGACCTGGCCTACAGACAATCCGCTTTCAAACCCTACATGAACCAAACGAACGTGTTCGCCAGCGTTTGCCCTCCCGTTAGAGAGGGACCCGTCATGGCGCCCTTTAACGTCCAAACGACCGCGCCAACCATCAATACGGACGCCCACGCCGCCCAGATGGAGACGATAGTCAGCAATCTTGGGAAATCGAAGCAGGGGAACCAGTGCATCTACTGCGGGAAAATCTACTCCAGAAAGTATGGCTTGAAGATCCACATCAGGTATCCATGGCGATCAGTTCAACTTGCGTTAACTGCGATACAGATTTTAATGATTAATATTATTAGTAATCACCCTAAGCTAAATTGTACAACTTCCTTTTCTGCTGCAGGACTCACACCGGCTACAAACCACTAAAATGCAAATACTGTCTACGACCTTTCGGCGATCCGAGCAACTTGAACAAACACGTACGACTGCATGCCGACGGGGACACGCCTTACAGATGCGAGCTGTGCGGAAAGGTTTTGGTCAGAAGAAGAGACCTAGAGAGACACATAAAGTCGAGACATCAAAACATGGATCAAAGTTCCGACACGTCGTCAGATGGGAACGAAGTTTGAGGGGAAGATGTATGGCGCTGACTTGAAGCCATCTACCGAAAATAGAACCTGAAGTTTCACGCGTGCACGCGAAATTACGGTTAGAGGCATTTCGGCATGTGATGTCACTTAGCGTTGGGTTAATACACGCATGAACGTGTTTTAACTGCTCTCCGTCGCTTCGCGTGTAGACAAGATGGAGCTTGTTCGAGTAGAAACCATTTCTTATTTGTAATATTTTTAGATTTTATATCGTGCTTAGGAGAATATTTCCTGGAAGAATTATTCTCGGCATCGAAACTTGTAGAATAGTTATCATCTCGTGTAGAATAGTTTTGGTAATCGAATGAGTTTCATCTCGAGTACACGCGAAACAGAAGTCACTGCCATCTACTTGCTTCCTTGGGAATGGTTCCCACGCCTACCTGCGGCAAGTGCACTTATTGTAGCACAGATACAGGATTATAGGCTCTAGCGGAAAATTTGGTTCCTAGAATAGCACCGTGCCTACGTGACTGCAAGCACATAGCTGCACGAGCAACGTGCTCCAAAATGGCCGCCTGCGAACGGTCCTGCGCGCGAGCCACGCGTTTTCATAGTTTTCAAGCGTTCTACGCAACGACAGGGTGTCGGTTAACGATGCACGAAGATAATCCTTCGGAAGCCAAAATAATAGATTCTCTTTCCTTTATATTTCTCAATTTTATATCATAAGAAACAATAACGAACAATACTTGCAACATTTACAGAAATATTTACCTTTGATTTCTTGGAGTTAAACGATATTTGGTTCTTGGGAGGCCCAAATATGGTTAGCAGCGATCGAGGTCGTCCATCCAGTCGTACCTCGAATAAATATATTTATTATGGATTGTAAATATGCGTCTAGATTAATGGACGAGATAGTAGTCTTATAAAATACGTTTTTGTGATCAAGATTATTTTTGTAAGATGCATCATCAAAAGACTGTGAACATCTAAATAATTTAATTATAAGTAATGAATGAACATTATGAGTAATGAATGAAATAGGTGATCTGTGACACACAGCATCGAAACTTTAGTTTGATATTTACTTCTTTCGCTTACTTACAGTACAGTACATACGTACAGTGAAAGAAGATAAATTGTAGTTGAAATGTATTGACCATTGATCAACCAACCTTTGGTGTAATACAAAACTCAAACTAGAGCTCCAACCCGTACGCCTTCAAGTCTTAAGATTAAGATAATTGTTATCCTAATGCGTACTCGAAATAGACAAATATAATTGTTACCTATACTCGTTGATTACTGATTGTCTTCGCCCACCTACATAATTTTATACACGTTACATAAAGCAAGAATTGTTCTCCAAAAATAATATAATGATCTTTAATTTTATCTCAAAAGAAACCTAATGCTGTTTAGTCTACTATACCTGTGTATGCAATTTACATAAATTTTAAATATATTCCATTTGAGGATTATTCTATTCCCAATAGATGAGAAGTGAGAGATACTGCAAACAGTATTAACACAATACAGGAGTCGTGTAAGACATAATAAGAAGAATGGAAATAAGCTAGTAATAAGTACGCAGTAGTGCAATAGCTTTGTATAATAAATTACGCACTTTAAATAAATAAATGAACGAACGAATGAATGAATGAACAAATAGTATAGCCATCTAGCGGTGGATGGTAAATTAAATTTTAGACTTATTATTATATAAAATAATTATTTAGCTTTTTCAACAACCAAGTTTTGTGCAACATGGATGGCGCCATCGGTGGCAAAATGCTCAAGTTTGTAGTGAAAGTAGTCCCCACTGCTGCTCCTAGATGGCGCCGCTATGAAAAGAGATAGTGGTGCCATCGGTGGGAAAACGCCCAAGTTCGTAGGGAAAATAGTTCCTACGGTTCTTGGTAGATGGCGCTACAGACACCTTTTATAAATTATCCATAATTTTAAATAAAACACTTTACTAGTACTATTTCTTGCTTTATAACACTATAATATGTCATTGTAAATATGTATCTGTGTTTGCTATGCGTCAATTATGCATTTAAGTAAAATTAACATTAATGCAGCCAAAGAGTTGACATCGCCATCTACCAATAATCAGGGATACTATTTTGCCTACGAACTTGGGCGTTTTCCCACTGATGGCGCCACTATCTCTTTAATAAGTGGCGCCATCTAGGAGCAGCATTGGGAACTACTTTCACTACAAACTTGATCCTCTAGGTTCGTATTACCTCGTGATTTGTTTTGTGCAGCCAGAAAAAGTATGGCGACGTGGGAAGGCGAAAAATTTCAGGAGATCGAGAATGCCGACGATATTGAGGGAAATTTTGATAACATTCTCGTGTCACACGATCTTCAGGATTGCCTCGATGACTGTATTAGCTTAGACTTAACAAATTTTGGGATAGCTTACGAGCAAGGTGCCGTGTTCGATTATGACAAGTATTCCGACGGCGATACCCCTATCGACGAAAGGCTATCTAATGACAACACTACGAGGTAAGATCACTTGAATGTTACGTGTTTCTTATTTATTCCCATGAATCGAAGTTCCTTCGTGTTACTTATTTGCTGAGATCGAAAATGAAACGAGAGACAGAACGAAAATGATTTGTAACCTATTCGTTTACATAGCAAGCGGTATTTTGTATCCCATCCTTATAAGGGTATAACACATTTTGAAATTAGACCCTTAATTCCTTTTTTCGTGTTTCTGAGTATAACACATTATCGTTGAATTAATCCTCAGAAATTCTCCATATTTCTTGGATATGTATCTTTGAGTGTTCTTCCTTGTGCAGTCTTTATTTAATATACATATACTTCGTTTTTTTTTTTATTCTTGGGAACTAAATTAGACAATTTATGATCATCAATGTGATATACAATTGTATTACAAAATATATATATATGCGGTATTACAATGTTATAAATTTAGCTTAGGAGTAATCACATGCAACAATACATTCAACTAGGTGTTATTCATACTTGGTTAACATATACTATATTTGCTGGCAAAATTAGGATCTGTGTCAAAACATTACGGTTCTACTTTTGTAAACTCGCTTATACATACACATAACTAAATAATATTTTCATTATTTTATAGGTCCATACATCATACAATTAGTCCTCATGAGATTTATATGCGAATTCATTCTGATCAAGATGACATGTTATCAAATAAGTCATTGCATGCAACTATCAAAATTGAAAGCACAGTTCCAGACACCAGTCAAAAACATATCGGTCGTTATACCTGTGAATACGAGGGTTGCAACAGAACATACAGCACAGTTGGAAATTTGAGAACCCATATGAAAACTCATAAAGGTAAAATTTTTATATAGTTCTTAATTAGAAAAAACTAAACAACTTTTGTTATATAAATGAGTGTCTATGAAAAATGTTGCAAACATCCGACTAGAGTCATAAGCTGTAACAGTATCGTAATAATAACATATATAATATAATAATGATTATTGCCATCATTAAGAATTGCTGTGTAATTTATACAACTTCAAATAGTACCATGAGCTTTGCTTCTTGTGCTTACATAACTAGCATAACTCGTACTAATTTCTGTGTGTACTTTTTATGCTTTCTAAAATTGAAGGAAACAAGGTAAGGGTGTGAACTGTTACTATTATTGCTGTTAGTTTTCATTTTTTTTTAATCAAATTGAAATGCATAGAATGTGCTTGTAATTTACAAAAATTTTATTACATATACATTTATTCATTTATGAAGTCATCACTGCTGGTATAAAGGGATCGCTTCGACCTGCATGGCTTTCAGATACTGCAAGCGCTAGGTAGCCCAGCAAACTTTTTATGTGGAGGGAATTCTCAAAACTTTCAGGCGAGTATCGATTTAAATGTGCAGAACCGAGTTGTGGCAAGGCCTTTCTCACGTCGTACAGCCTAAAGATTCACATTAGGGTACACACAAAAGTAAAACCGTTCGAATGCAATCACAAAGGCTGCGAGAAAGCATTCAATACCCTTTACAGACTGAGAGCTCACCAAAGACTTCACAGTGGCAACACATTCAACTGCGAAGAGACAGGATGCGTTAAATTCTTCACTACTTTAAGCGATCTCAAGAAACATATTCGTACTCATACTCAAGAAAGACCTTACAAGTATGTTTTTTTGCTATTTTTAATTACTAATTTTTATATACACTAATGTACACATATACACAGTCTAGATGAAAGTAACGCGATTAAACCGAGAATGATAGGAATACAAGTGTAAAAAGAAAATAACATAAACGTGAACTTGTACAGATCTTGCATAGAATAACAAGTTATTGTTTCAGGTGTCGAGAAAAAGGGTGTGGTAAAGCTTTTACAGCATCGCATCATTTAAAAACGCATAAAAGAACGCATACGGGGGAACGACCTTACGTGTGTACTTACGAAAACTGTAAACGATCTTTCACTACACCTCACAGTCTGAAGAGTCACTTAAAAACTCACAAGAGAATGACTAATAATGATGAAACCGTATGTATTATACCTGTAAGAAAATTTATCCTAGTATCAAATATATGTATCATGTTGCACTATTTTACCACAGAAACAAGAAGGAAATCAAGACGATAGTGGAAACCAAAGAAATAGTGATTTATTAAAGACGGAAATCGATATCGTTGATTTAACTCCTAAAAACACAAACGTGCCATCTTATGCTATTATACCATTACCTAGTAATACGGAAAATAATGAAAGTATAGCTTACTTATCTACGGAAAGTGTAAATGATCGATCATCTCCCGCAAACAATATGTTGGATATCTTAAGTCATAATAGACTTAATAAAGAGCTTGATTACGATATTAATAATAAAAGTATAGAGAATTCGAATAAAACTGCAGAAGTCACGCTTCTTTCATCGGAAAATATTATTTTAAATAATTTTAACGAACACTCAATCGATAATTTTAATAATAATGAAAATTACGACAAATTTAAAATATTCAGCGAAGTAAACGATTCAAATTTACAGCAAGATCAGAATCAACAATACACGTCTGACTCTTCGACGGAAACTCAGGATAGTAAGGCAAATAATTTAATAAAAACTAATTCGATAAACTTGGAGCAAAAGATTATACAGGATGGCTTACAAAACACGATTGCTCACATATCGGAAGGAACAGATTTCACGAGCGACGTGCAGCAGTATGAGAATCAGGCATCCATGGCTGAAAAAGCATATAATAATGAATCGAACGTAGGTGCAGCCGTTGACAATGCTAATACAGCACTGTATAACGCGAATTCTATTACTAGTCATGTATCGAACATAATTAGTTCCTCGAACGAGACTCAGCTTTTCGATAGTGAAATAGAAAATCTATCATTTATCAATGGTACCTTACGAACTGGATCTCTTAACGAAGTCGAGCAGTCGCTCAATTCTAGTGTCGCAACCACGCAATCGGAAGCTATTGAACTAGCTATAGCGTCTGAAGAGGAAATACCTTCACCTTGGATAGACGTCACGGCACTGGCGACTCCATCTGCTTTAAGGAGACAGTCTTGGTCAGAATTAAATGCTTTTCCGACGGCGGTTCATTCGCTAGTTGACCTAGTTGAACCAGAGCCTTATCCACTGGAACTAGAAAACCAATTAGAATCGTTGCAACATTTGGACAACGTTAATTTGGTAGACGTAGAAAGTATTACCACAAGTACAGAAACTACGCATTGCCAAGAGAATATCAATGACAGGCAAAGAGAAGATAGCGTAAAGATGAAAAAGAGCAGAAACGTTTTGCAAGAGATTACAGCCGAAGCTGACATATGCAGATGTATCGATTGCAAATGCGACCACGTGAAAAATTGTCAAAATTGCACGAATAGTCCAGTAACGGAAGCTAATAAGAAGGATGTGCTACCGAAAGTAGTAAACGATTTCGTGTCTTCTTTGCAAACCGAATGTCTTTGTGACAGCGAGCCTGGTGGCTCTGGCTCCTGTTGCGTCGTCATTTGTTTGAAAACGTTACAGCAATTACAAAAAGTATTCAGCCGTAATTGTTGTAAGAGTACTAGCGATGTAACGTGTTGTAGAGAAAAATTGATCCCGTCGTTGATGAAATGTCATTTAACGAGAAACCAATGAAACAAATGTTTTATTATACAACTAGTCATGCCAGGAGAAACATATTTTTGCATAAATCATTAGTAAGGATTTGTTATTTATAGTGATCTATAGATTAGCTTGCTTAGCTTTAAACGCGATTTTTCACGTAAATGTTAACTTTAAAAGATGTTACCTAGGACAAATTGAGAGTATGGGACTGTATGTACATACCTGTACTATATATTTCAAGCAGAGTTGGGCATTAGTCGACTAATTATTCTCAACTACGCACAGCTAATCGTAATTGTCGATCGTTACTTTAACTGAAATTTGCCCAACACTGATTTCAAGAGACTTTATCGTGTAGATGCAATATATAGAGTTTATGATACATTTTATTGCGTGCCAACATATTTGTAGATTTTTTACTTAAAACCTTTTATGTATACAATATCGCTGTTGCATAGTTTATAGAAAGGAAAGGCTCTATTGCTTTAACAAATTGAACAGAAATAAAATATTGATATTTGAGAGAAATTTTATAATATACAAAGGTTCACAAAACGTGTGACGTTTGTATCGTGTTATATCAAATTTGAAACTTAAATGTTAAATGGATTGGTATATTATATTTTTTATGTACAAATATCATGTTCATACATAACGATGGTTGTAAAAGATTTAAAATCATAGTTTTATGAACGAATGATATTCATTAATTTACATAGTATTTATTTAAAAAGAGACCATCGATTATGTGTAGTATACTAAATATATTAGTTAGTAGCTGAAATAAAATATTTATTGTTTAATAATTGTTTCCTAATGCAAAATAATTTCCAAATAATTATAAAAGTAAATCAGAATAATATAACGAAACAAGTTTTATAATTTTAGCGTGAAATTTTGTATGGCTGTTATAAGTACTTGTTCAATGCAACAAAATCAATGTACCTAAATAGTTTTTAGACGAGAGAGAAATTTTATTGTGTTATCGTTAAGTATAATTTGACTAACATTTAATAAATTATGATACAAAGTCATGTACTGTTATTTTCTTCTGTGATAAAAGTCATGTATGTAACTTAGTAATATCTTTTTTATTGTTACTGCACTTTTATACAATACCGTGACAGAGATGCGATGAATACATGCTCTAAGATCGAATAACAGATAATGATTTTACATTTACACAATGTTTGCATAATGCTTATGGCGCAGCTTGTACTAAAGCTTCTGCGACTTCTACGGCAATGGCTGCTTCAGCTTTGTCTTGTTCAGACGACGCGGACGAAAGTTGTTGCTGAGCTTTGCTCAGTATGTCTCTGGCTGCTGAACTATCAAGATTATCTACAGGATGCGCTTCCTCTGCTAAAATCTATGCAACCATTAAAAATGCTTATTATTAACATATTAACAAAGATTGAAAGGACATCTTGATATTTCCTGTTTTTCTTTTTTTTTTATCATATCATCATACAATGAATATACCTGTACACTGTTATCCTCATTTATAGTAACTGTTCCAGAAGAAACAAAAACCTTCTTAGTATCACCACCTTCTTCATATACTGTCACTACACCAGGTTTAAGCACAGCTAACGTAGGAACGTGCTTTGGTAAAATACCGAATGAACCAGAGAACGACGGTACGTCCACTTGTTTGATAACTGCTTGGTCATAAAATACCTATGGCAATGTTATTACAAAATTTATATACCTGAATTTTGAAAAATACTTTTTTCAAAAATTATATATATATATATTTATACCTGATTAGCTCCAGCGAAAGTAAACTTCATTTGATCGCTAACAACAGGCGCATCAGCGTAAGTTCTTTGCTGATTGCGAACGTACCTGAGATACGGGCGCAAATTACGAGCGAGAGTGGCCATTTTAACAATTTATTCTAAAACAAAAGATCATTCGTGAAATGTACAAGAATTACTATAAAAGACAAAATTTTAATTCGAATGATAGGTAGAACTGATTACATCACAAGATCGACATACATTCATAACCCATCTTTAATAATCGTGCACATTAAAGACTAAGTTGTATGAATGAATACAAATTTATCTGTTCTTTTTATATATAAGTTCAACGAACTTACCGTGCGTTTGGTCAGCTATGTTTCGCACAGTAATTTACTTATAGCAGATATTACAAATATAAGTAGAGACTATATGTTATTCAATGCAGCTCGAAGCAGCAAGAACCACGGACATACGAATATAGGGACGGTCATGTCGGCATTAGTCAGGAAGGGACGTGGTGTGCGATATGAAGCTACGAGGGAGCTCCGTCGGTCATCTTATATTGCCAAATTAAAGCGGAAAGTTTAAATAAGACAATAATTGAAAATATGTGTACATGTTTGAAAATACATTTTTAGAATTTCAAAGTATGAATATCTAATTTTTTATTATAGTTTGTTACTTTTTGTAATCTACCAATGGTTCCAATGTATCTACTTTCTCTTAAAAACTGTTCGAATAACTAAGCAACTACTTTACATATGAGCGTGATTGTTTATGATGCACTTTCTATTAACTTTCTTTCATTTCCTGTCAGATTTCCCATTAATTTCCCTTCATATCCTGCAACATTTCCCATTAAATTCTCTTCGTTTCCTGGCACATTTCACCTTTAATTTCTCATCATTTCCTGATACGTTCCCAATTAAATTCCCTTCATTTCCTAATACATTCCCCATTCATTTCCCTTCATTTCCTGTTACATTTCCCTTTAATTTCCCTTCATTTCCTACTACATTTCCCTTTAATTTCCTTACATATTTCCTTTTAATTTCCCTTCATTTCCTTACATATTTCCCCTTAAATTCCCTCCATTTCCTGGTATATTTCCCTTCATTTCCTGATACATTCCCCATTCATTTCCTTACATAT